>NC_064817.1:32881259-32888663 GCF_023721935.1 Panthera uncia
GGGGGGGGGGGGGGGGGGGGGGGGGGGCTAAAGGCGTCAGGGGCACGAAGGAATCTACTCCTGAAATCATTGGTGCACTATATGCTAACTAATTTAGATGTAAATTTTAAAAAATAAAAAATAAAAAAAAGAAGTGATATTTTGACCTAATACTTCCAGGGAGTTCAGCAAATTAATTGAAACATCAGTTTTTAGTCAGAGCATATCATATGGCACACATTTGTATCGTATACCACGTTTGGATGAGGCCAAAATGTTTGGCCTTGCACCCGTGGACTTACCGGCTTTTCTCTGTTGTCCATGTACATTGCTTCCATGTTTCTAAAACACTCTTCTGCTTAGTCTTTATTTTGTCCTAGAGTGTTTTTGTCTGTGCTGTAACATTATTTTTAAGGCACTTTAAATGCGGGATGACCATGAGCCCAAGCAGGTTGAAAAAGTGAACAGAATGGTAGAGAAAGAATGCATCTTCCAAAGAATGACTCCCTTTCACCGTTCCTCCGGCATTGACCGCTGCTATCGAATCTTCTTCCTTTGACAAGAGCAGGAAAGTTTCAGGATCTGACATGTATGTACCTACTGTGCTTATTTTCTTTCAAGTTTATCGGTAGGAACCTATGTTATTGTTTAACTGATGTACGTTATCTCTCCATGGATATTCTTTCCGTATATTAGGTTGAGATGGAACACGTAATCTTCCTGATTAAAATAAGTGGGATTTCTGGCATTGGGCTTTCAGACAAAATGGGGAACCCTGGAAAAACTACATGAAGCAAATAGCAGAAGACACTGAAAAAAAAAATTTTTTTTTGACACTGAAATTTTTTTTAAAAAGTGCTTTGTTGGAGTGCCTGGCTCAGTCGGTTAAGCAGCTGACTTCAGCTCCGTTCGTGATCTCACGGTCTGTGAGTTCGAGCCCCGTGTCAGGGTCTGTGCTGACGGCTTGGAGCCTGGAGCCTGCTTCGGACTCTGTATCTCCCTCTCTTCCTGCCCCTCCCCCCAAAAGTAAATGAACATGAAAAAAAATTTTTTTAAGGTGCTTTGTCTAGGAATCTTGGTATTTGAGACCTCTATATTCTGGCCTGGATACCATAGAAGCTCACAAGCCAGAAACACCAAGCACAGAGAGGTCAAATCAAATCAATAAAACAAGGGAGGCCTTTTCTCTCTACCTGAAAAATAGGGAGAGTGGAAGCCTTTCCAGAATAAAACCTTTGTGACACATGAGCCTTATACCACCCGAACACCGCAAAAAGCAATGTGTCGTCCCCGGTGCCACTGTGCATGACAGCCAACACCAGGACTGTGTGAGAACACCCCTCTCAACCATCCCAGTCTGCCAGTAATATGGCAGCAACCCTCTGTCTCCTGATACGTAGTGATCAACAGAGCTTGTGTGTGAGCAGAGCCCTGACTACCGTCCTGGCTTAGTAGCAATGAGGCAGGACCCGCCTCATTGCCACTAAGAAAAATGGATAAGTTTCCGACATTTAACTTGAAGTGGTAAAATGGTGATACTAATAGACTGTGGTAAGTTACATATTTATATTGTAATTCTTTGAGCAACCACTTAAGAAAACTCTACAAAGAGATATACTCAAGCCTACAGATAAAGCAAAATGTAATACTAAAAACATTTAAATCACCTGAAAGAAGGCAGGAAAAGGGAAACAAGCAAAAGCCAAATAAAACAGATAAGGAGGGCACTTACTATGCTGAGCATTGGGTGTTTTATGTAAGTGATGAATCTTTGACTTCGATTCCTGAAACTAATATTGCACTGTATGTTAACTAACTCGAATTCAAATAAAAATTAAAAAAAGAAAACAAATAATAAAATGTCAGACATAATTCCTAACATCTCAATAATTGTATTAAACATGAATAGTATACGTATACCAAGTAAATGATAGTAATTGACAGAGTAGGGAAAACAGTGACCCAGCTATTTGTTCTCTACGGGAAATTTATTGCAAATATGCTGATATAGATAGGTTAAAAATAAGTGGAATGGAAAAAAATATACCACGGAAACACTAATCAAAGGAAAGCTAGCTGTACTAACATATTGGTATCCATATTATCCCAATATCAGATAAAGTAGACTTAAGAGCAAAAAAAATTACCAGGGACAAAGATAGATACTCCATGATGATGAAAAGATCAATCCACCAAGACATAACAATTCTAACTGTGTATTGCCAAATCACGATGCTACAAAATTCATGAAACAAAAATTAACACAACTGAAAGGAGAGATAGAAAAGCCACAATTATACTGCGGGATCTCAATAACTCTGTCTCAATAATTGATAGAACCACTACGCAGAAAATCAGCAAAGATGTAGAAGAACTGAAAAATACTATTAGCCACAGGATTTAACTGATATTTAGAGAACACTGCATCCAACAAGTGGAATTCGAATTTTTTGCAAGTATACATCAACAGTCACAAAGATACACCATATCCCGAGTAAAACAAAACATAACAATAAATCAGAAAGAATTAAAATCATTTTTTAAATGGCTAAAAAATGGAATATCACTCAGCCGTAGCAAAGAATGAAATCTTGCCATTCACAACACGGATGCTAAGTGAAAAAAGGGGGAATGGGCAAAATAGGTGGTGAGGATTAAGGGGTATAAGCTTTCAGTTATAACATAAGTAAGTCGTGGGAATGAAAAGTGTAGCATAAAGGGTATAATCAATCATATGTAATAATATTGAATGTTGACAGATGGTGGCTACACCTACCATGGTGAGCACTGGGTGGTGTATAGAATTGTCAAATCACCATGTTGTACTCCTGAAACGAATACAATGTTGTATGTCAACTATGCTTCAATTAAAAAAAAAGCATGGTTGGGGCGCCTGGGTGGCTCAGTTGGTTAAGCGGCTGACTTCGGCTCAGGTCACGATCTCGCGGTCCGTGAGTTCGAGCCCCGCGTCGGGCTCTGGGCTGACGACTCAGAGCCTGGAGCCTGCTTCCGATTCTGTGTCTCCCTCTCTCTCTGCCCCTCCCCTGCTCATGCTGTGTCTCTCTCTGTCTCAAAAATAAATAAACGTTTAAAAAAAATTAAAAAAAAAAAGCATGGAAATCATATAGAGTATCCTCTCTGATCACAATTGAATCAAACTAAAAATCAACAGAAAGACAACTGGTGAATCTCCAAAAAGTCGGGAATTAAACAACACAATACTACGGGCGCCTGGGTGTCTCCGTCGGTTAAGAATCCGACTTCGGCTCAGGTCATGATCTCAAACCTCGTGAATTTGAGCCCCGCATCAGGCTATGTGCTGACAGCTCAGAGCCTGGAGCCTGTTTCAGATTCTGTGTCGCCCTCTCTCTCTGACCCTCCCCTGCTCACGCCCTGTCTCTCTCTCTCTCTCTCTCTCTCTCTCTCTCTCTCAAAGATAAACATTAAAAAACAACAACACGATTCTAAACAATTCATGAACAAAAGAAGTGGTTTCAAGGAAAATCAAAATCTACATAGAACTGAATGAGAATGAAAATGCAACATATGAAAACCTATGGAATGCAGCTAAAGCAGTGCATAGGAGGAAATTTATAGCATTAAATGCGTATATTTGCTAAGCACAAAGGTCTCAAATCAATTATCTAAACTTTCATCTCAACAAAGTAGAAAAAGAACAATAAACCCAAACCAAGCAAATGGAAGCAAATAATGAAAGCAGAAATAAATGAAATTGAAAACAGGAAAACAATAGAGAAAATTAATAAAAATAAAGCAGATTCTTCAAAACTGTCAATAAAATTGACAAACCTCTAGAAAGACGAACAGAAAAAGAGAAGTCACAAGTGGGACTAAAAGGAAATATCACTGTGGACACCGAAGGCATTAAATAATAGGTAATATTACAGACAATGTTGCACACATAAATTTAACTAAGTACAATAAAAGAAAATTACAAACCAATATCCCTCATTTACACATACACAAGAATTCTCAGCAAATTAGCAAACCAAATTCAGCAATATATAAAAAGAATCCTATACCAAAAGTAAGGGGACTTATTCCAGGAATGCAAGTGTTGTTCGGTATTTGAAAATCAATCAGTGCAATCCACCGTATATTAACAGGCTAAACAGGAAATACCACACAATTCTATTAATTGATGCAGAAAAAGCAGCTGATGGACTCCAGCTTCCATTTCTGAGAAACACTTAGGAAAACTAGGACTTGAAAGGAACTTGAACATCCTTACCCTGATGAAGGACACTAAGAAAAAATGGATGGCTGGGGTGCCTGGGTGGCTCAGTCGGTTAAGCATCCGACTTCAGTCCAGGTCATGATCTCATGGCTCATGAGTTTGAGCCCCGCATTGGGCTCTGTGCTGACAGCTTAGAGCCTGGGAGGCGCTTTGGATTCTGTGTGTGTCTCTCTCTGCGTCTCCCCCATTTACGCTCTGTCTCCCTCTCCTTCGAAAATAAACAAACATCAAAAAACGTTTTGTAAATGTATGGCTAACATCATACATAATGCGAAAGACTGAATCCCTTTCCCCTAAGATCAGGGACAAGGCAAGGATGTCTACTCTTACCAGTCATACTTAGCTGCAAGCCTTAGCTTGTGCAATAAAGTAAGAAAAGGAAGTAAAAGACACAGCAATTAGAAGATAAGAAATAAACTCCTGCTATTTGTAGATGACATAAGCCCCAATAAATCTATAGGAAAACTCCAGACTAATAAGTGATTTTAGCAAGGTGAACATACAAAAGTTAGTCACATTTTTATATGCACATGTTGCACATGTTTATATGCAAACAACAAAGTATCAGAAAACAAAACGAAAAATACAGTACCATTCAGAATTGTTTCACAAAAAGGAACACACAGTTATAAATCTAACAAAACACATATAGATACTATGCTAAAAACTTTAGAACTTTCATGAACGAAATTAACAAAGATGTGAATAAATGGAGAGAGAATACTATGTTTATGGACTGGGAGACTTGACATAGTAAAGATATTAGTTCTTCTGAAATTGATCTGTATATAGATTCAACAGAATTTCTGTCAATATCCCGACAATATCTATGGAAAGACCATGAACTAAAATAGCGAAAACAATGTTGAGAAAGAAAAATAAAAACAGGAATTACACTATGGAATGCTAAGACTTACTATATACTTATAGTAATTAAGACAGTGTGGTATTAGTGGAGGGAAAAAGAGGGAGAAAGAGAGATATGGCTTGATCAGTGGAAAATAATAGAGAACCCCCAAATAAGCTCATGTAAATATGTCCAACTGATTTTTGTGGGAAGGCACTAAAGCGGTTGGGTGGAAAAAGAATGATCTTCAACAAATGGTGCTGGAACCGTTGGCCATTAATAGGCAAAAAAGTGAACCTCACCTCCTATACAAAAATAACTCAAAATGGATTATATATCTCAATGTCAATGCAAAACTATAAAATTTATAGAAGAGAACAAAAGAAAATACCTTTGTTACCTAAGGAATGCTTAGATGGGACCCCACAATAAACCATCCATAAAGAAAAGGCACACATTCAGAGAAAATATTTAGAAATCACATATCTGAGATAGGACTCATGTCTAGAATGTATGAATAATTCTTTAAACTCAACAGTGAGAAAACATACAAACCACTTCAGGAGATTAGGTCATGTGTATAGGAGAACTCCTTATTATTTTTGCAATTTTTGTGAGCCTATAATAATTACAAAATAGAAAGTTAATATTCTTTGCTGTCATACTGTAAATTACAATCTCTCCTATCTTGATATATTTTCTTTATTTTCATAGTAAAGAAGTTTAAAAAAATGTTTTTATGTATTTATTTTGAGAGAGAGAGAGAGAGAGAGAGAGAGAGAGAGAGAGGCAGAGAAGGGAGGGAGAGAGAGAATCCCAAGCAGGCTCTGTACTGTCAGCCCAGAGCCCAGTGCGGGGCTCAGTCTCACAAACCGTGAGATCATGACCTGAGCCGAAATCAAGAGTGGATGCTTAATCGACTGAGCCATCCAGGTGTCCCTTAAGGAAGTTTTTGAATGAAAGTATGCTTGCACGAAAATTTGTTCATGGAATAGTATCACACTAAACAACAGGGCTTTCGGGAAGTAAAGTCATTAAAGGAGGACAAGAGTATAGTCGTGCGTCTCTTTTGGGTGAACTGACCCGTATGGTTCAGAATGTGTCACATTTTGGGTAGACCCTTGTGACATACCTGCATCCAGTTCCATTACAAATCATTCTGTTACAACTCTACAGAGAAGTTCTTGTACCCTGTTTCAGTTCACTTTTGCCGCATGACAAATCAACTTAGTTTTCTATCGCCATGTAACAAACTGACCCAAAATTAGCGACTTGAAAAATGCTCATTTATTAGCTTAGCAGTTCTGTGGGTCAGAAGCCCAGCACAACGTGGCTGCGTTCCTCGATCAGAGTGTCACAAGGCTGACGTCAAGGTGACAGTTAGTCTGACTTCTAATCTCAAAACTCTGGGGGAAAACTTGGCTTCTGAGATCATTCTTGCTGTTGGTAGAATTCAACTGCTTGAAGGTGAGGTAGAATTGAGGCACCATTTCCCTGTAGGCTGTCAGCTGGGGACCATTCTTGGCTGCTAGAGGCCACCTGTAGTCTTTGCTGTGTGAGCTTTTCCACCTTCAAGCCGGCAGCACGTCATCATCGTTCTTGTGCTTTGAATCTCTGACTTCTGCTTCCAGCCGGAGAAAACTCTCTACTCTTACAGGGCTTATAAGATTAGGTCAGATCCACCCAAGATAATCTTCTTTCCTTTTTATTTATTGTGGCGAAAAACACATAACATAAAATTTATCATCGCAACCATTTTTAAGCGCACAGGAGAGTGGCGTTAACAAAGGCACGTTGCTGTGCAATAGCTCTTTAAAACTCATTCATCTTGCAACACTAAAACTCTATATCCATTGACCAGCAGTTCCTCATTTTCCCCCTCCTGCTGGTTCCTGGAAACCGCCATCCTCTTTCTGTGTCTAAGAGTTTGACTACTTTAGATACCTCATGTAAGTGGAATCACGCAGTGTTTTTCTTTTGGGACGGGCTTATCTCACTTAGTACAATGTCCGCAAGGTTCATCCGTGTTGTAGCGTATGACAGGATTTCCTTCTTTTTCAAGATTTTATTATTTTTTTATTATTTTTTAACATTTATTCATTTTTGATAGAGAGAGACAGAGTGCGAGCAGGGGAGGGACAGAGAGAGAGGGAGACACAGAATCCGAAGCAGGCTCCAGGCTCTGAGGTGTCAGCACAGAGCCCGACACAGGGCTCAAACTCACAAACCGCGAGATCGTGACCTGAGCCGAAGTTGGACACTTAACCGACCGAGCCACCCAGGCGCCCTTAAAGATTTTGTTTTTAAGTAATCTCTACAA
>NC_064817.1:32888673-33049633 GCF_023721935.1 Panthera uncia
GAGCCTGACGCGGGGCTCGAACTCACGGACCGCGAGATCGTGACCTGAGCTGAAGTCGGCCGCTCAACCGACTGAGCCACCCAGGCGCCCCCCCCCCCTTTTTTTTTTTTAACTGGCCTCTGGTTAAGCAATGTTTCTCTACAATTTAACTCAAGAGGAGGGATGGATATGGGCCAATGCTTTGGTTTGGCGATGTTAAGTGACTCCTGAATTGGGGTGTGAAAACCCAGGTGTTTACTTTCTACCTTTACCTGTGAATCTTTTTTCTGTCTAGCCCCAGATTTCAGTAAACAAGAGAAACTCAAAATCTGCATCTGAGGAGGAGATCCCATCAAGGTGACTTTTGTATTTCCACATATCACAGAAATATGTGTGGCTACGAGAACAGGAGGTGTAGGTAGGGCCAAGAAGCCTTGTTATGAGCGACAGGGTTCTTGGCCGTGGGAACACACCGTCAGGGAGAGACTTTAGGGAGAAATCCTTTCGGTATTCGATGGCTAAGTGCCTTTGGGTGGATTTTCAATCAGACCTCTTCCTTCAAACAAATTTCGCTTTGTGATTAATGGCTCCATAGAAAGGATTTGGCGAATTAATCAAAGGACTAAAATATCTTAGTAGGCTGGAATTGTTCAAACTTGCTCTTGCCTATTTTTTTTCTAAAATCAGTAGAGAAAGGAAAATGATATGGGCTATATTTGGGTTCTAGAAATAGTGATCAAGGGCTTTCTTTTAAAGAGTGGCTTGAAAATGGGAGGAGCCAGACACACATACACATCGTTGGTGAGAGAGTAAATTGGCACAAGATTTCTGGAGGGCAGTCTGGCAATCTCTATCAAATTCTAAATGGGCCCCTCTTTTTTTATTAATTTTTAAAAATATTTTTATTTATTTTTTGAGAGAAAGAGAGACCGAGTGCAAGTCAGGGAGGGACAGAGAGAGAGGGAGACACAGAATCTGAAGCAGGTTCCAGGCTCTGAGCTGTCAGCACAGAGCCTGGCGCGGGGCTCGAACCCACGAACTGGGAGATCATGACCTGAGTCGAACTCGGATGCCTAACCGACTGAGCCCCTGAGGCGCCTCTAAAATGGGCTGTTCTTCATCCAAAAGTTTAAGCTGTAGAAATTTATCCTAAGGAGAGAATGAGGCAACTGCCAAAAGATGTATGTACAAGGATGTTCATTGAGGGTTTTTTTATAAAATATAAAAAATGGAAATAGCCAAGAGGTCTGTTGGCGGAAGATTACTTTTCAATGGGCTATTATGCTGAGTCAGGGGGATTCATATGTTTTAACATAAAAAGGTATCTTTAATAAGCTGGGTACTGATAGAAGCTAGTTAGGGAGTGTTTTTTGTATAGCTGGTATATTTTTAATGATTTGTGTATTTTGGTACCTTTTATACTTGACTCACGACAGATGCTTAATAATATTTAGTGAATTAATTCATGTGAATCTATTTTTATAAACTCATATGCATTATACATTCTGGAAGGATATATGCCTCCCTGTTAATGGTGGCTATTTTTATCGTTGGGTGGCATTGAAGCCTGAGGCCATAGTGGAGATTATTAGAAGCAACTTTTACTTTCTAATTTCTCTTCTTTTGCATTATTTAAATTTTCAATAAACATGTGTTATTTTAAAATTGTATTTCCATTTTGAAACAGTACGGAGTTTTCAAATTTTGTAACTGGCAGATTTCTAGAATACACTAGAATTTGTGCAAGTCAAATAGAAAAAGGGAAACAGCCCAATAGAATGGGCAAATAATACAAACAGGTTATTAACAGAATAGAAAAACTGGAGGACCCACAAATACATTATCAAGGGGTCAACGTGAAATAATGGGGTACCACTTCTCGGCCAGTAGCCTGGCAAAACTTCAAGTCGGACAATATCACAGATTTTCAAGAATGTAGGGAAACAGGGCCTCTCAGATGCTGCTGGCGGAACCATGAATCAGCTCAAGTACTTTGGACCACGCCTGGGACAATGGAAGCTGCCCGCCGCAGGAACCAACAATTGCACTAAGTGTATACCTTAGAAAGAATGTCTGCAGCAAGAGAGGTGCACATGTGTGAACCAAGGTTGTTTTGAATGGCTGTGCTCTCAGAGTGTCAGAGTGATTTGTGAAGAGAGTACCTCCACCCGGGAGCCAGCAAGAAAGGAGGGGAGCAGGATAAAGGAGAGACAGGGCCAGGCAAGGGGGATTTCGAATCAGGTCCTCACAGCCTCAGCTGCCCCAGGAGGGGAGCTCTGGGCTTTTGTTGCCTCGTGCCGGTCATTGGCTAAGGGCCCCCTTGGAGGATAGAAATGATAGGTGCAAAAAAATAGACTGGAATCTTAGGTAATAAACTCATGATATTCACTGAGGGGTGGGACAAGGAGTGGATCTTATCTATAACGTTTTACTGTTTTGTTTTTTTAAAGCTGAAGACAATATAGCAAATATGAATACTAGCCAATCCCACGTGGTGCAAACATGAATGAAACCAGGGTCCTTGTCAAGGAGCCGGGGGGAATCCCCAAACTTGACTTGTGGTGGGAACCAGGGGGCTTCCTGGGCGTGTCACCCGCCTGGCCCTCAATTCCCCGGTGCTAGCCCAGAACTGGCACCTAGCAGGTGCTCAAAAAATAGCTAAGGACCCGTGCAGCTTTGGGACGCCTTAAAAGATTGTCACACAAATGACCGGGAGGCCTCGCGCCACTTTGCTACAGACCGCATCTTAACTTGGGCACTTTGGGGATCTTCTGTATTGGCGGCCACACCCGGCAAAGATTTCAGAGTTTGAGAGGAACAGACGTGTTCATACACACCTGGGAGACACCCTCTGTACATTTCCAGAGAGGCCTGGGGTGGGGAGGCAGCGAAGGATGATCATTTGTTAGTGGCTGAGACAGCTCCCAAGCAGGAGTGGGTCAACAGTGAGCTCTTTTGGGGGTGGGAGAAACATCCAAAAATGTGTGCTACTGTGTAAATATCCTAAAATCCACTGGATTGTTTACATAAAGGGAGCGAATTGCTGCTGCGTCAGTTATCCCTCAATCGAGCTACTTTTTAAACATTGAGTTGTTCCTTAAGACCTTCAGAGGGAGCAGACCTGGGATCGACCAGGGACCCGTGGCTTCTGAAGAGAACCCCCTATGCTTTTGTCCCATGGCGTGACTTTCTATAGCATACACTCAAAATAGTTGTTGATACAGGCGGCATGTCCCAAGTGGGTTACAGATATGCCGGGACATTCCGGAGCCTCGCAGCCCTTGGAAAGGCTGCCCTGGGGGCTGGGTGCAGACAATCCTCTATCAATTGCCTCTGGCCAAGGGCGTCTTCTACCATCTGCCCCAGCATGTTAGACAAAGAGTATTAATTGTCTTTGGGTGCTATGATATGGAACAAAAGAACCCAGAAAGTATTTCCCTAAAGAAATGCCATGTTTCTCAACCTTTTCCATGTTTCTTAATAAGAGCCCGGGCCTTGTGGAGGGGAGAAGGGTGGTGGGTCACCTGCTGTTGGTGGATTTGGGGCTTTAGGTAAGAAAAGGGTGTGGAGCTGGCTGGCTAGCTAGGAAAGGATGCCCTAGGTAAACGTGAGGGCGGCCAGCACCGACTATGGGAATCCGCTTGGATGTTTCCTCTACCCCTGCAGAGAATTATGTTTATTCACCTGGAAAGCAGAAACTGTTGCTAACTGGAGCAGAAAAGTAATTTCCATTTGGATGTGGCAAAAGAAGTCCAGGGCATCAGAAGAGGAAGCCTCCTATAGCAGAGACAGGATCACCTTTGCCTGCGTTTCCAAAGGCAGAAACCTGGTCCGGGAGGAACTCTAAGACCCGAGGAGGCCACCTGGGAGGTACTGGAGGCGTGTGGAAATCAGAGTATCTTAGACCTGTCTTCGGTCAGATTTTAACAGCCCCTTACTAGGCTGCTCGGAGCTGGTCTTACTTCCACGACCTCACTATCTTTGGAAAAGGTTAGGACATCCATCCTTCCCAGAATCCAGAGATTGTGCAGGTGAGGGGCGTTTCTCAGGATCCACTTTGCCACCAAAAGTCCTTTCTGGTGTCTTCATTCGAGTTGCCCATGGCAGGCCCTAAGACAACGGATTGATTGTCATTTCTCCGGGAGGGATAGACAACAGATTGATTGTAAGTCATTTTTTCCGGAGGGCCAGGGAGTGAGGCAGGGAAGAGAAGGAAGGAGGCGACTGAAGGGTACGTCACCAAGCGGGTTGCCACTCGGGGCAGTGGGAGCTACTCCCGCTGGGGGATGTCTGGAGACGGCACGGAGCGGCTCAGGTCTTCCGGTGTTCCGGACACCTGCTGCCACCTCTCTGGAAAGCCACAGAACCGGCTCCACCAACCACTGGCTCTCAGATCGCAGGCCCAGGAACCTCTGGCTTCTGGTCCAGTGTAACGTGGGACTTGCAGCCATCAAGGGCACCGCGTAAGTCGGCTGTTCCGATAGCATCATTCGTGGTCCACCCAGAGAAAGGCCGCGGCTGGAGGAGCTTTGCGCTGCCCTGCGAGAACTGGCTCATCTGCACCCATGCACTGTCTGAGGCCACCCGCGTCTGACAGACGCGCCTCGGACCAGAGCCTCTGGCCACAGCCGTCACGTCTGATTCCTAGGCCGCTCTGTCTCTAATCTGGAGGAGACTCAGTGGCCAAGATGTTTCTCAATTGTCTGGACGTCCTCACAAAATGACAGTAGAGGCTTTGGTCCTTCCTGCCTTCTCAGCCCTGAGACACATGCTCTGGCAAGGCAGTGTAGCGCAGCGATTAAGAGCATGTATGTGCAGGGGCCCCTGACTCTTGCTTTCCTCTCAGGTCATGATCTCATGGTTCGTGAGTTCGAGCCCCACGTTGGGCTCCGTGCTGTCAGTGCAGAGCCTGCTTGGGATTCTCTCTCTCTCCCTCTCTCCCTCTGGCCCTCCCTCTCTTATACTCTCTCTCTCTCAAAATAAATAAGTAAACTTAAAAAAAAAAGAGTGTGTGTGTGCGCGCACGTGCGTGTGCGTGCGTGTGTGCGTGTGTGTGTGTGCACGTGCACTTCCTCTGGGGTTAAGCTGCCTGGCTTCAAACGCTAGGTTTGTTACCCATGCGAGTCACTTAACCTCTCTGTGCCCCGTGTCACTCTCATGATACCACCTCAGAGGAGTGGTGCAAGAGTAAAGTTATAGAAACATCTAGAACCTTCTAAGGGCACCTGGCGAATGCTTGGCAAATGTCGACATTTTCATTCTGCTTGTGAGATAAGGAAAACCCTGGAAGTGGGGAGATGCGCCCAAGGTCACAGGCAAGTTGGATTTGTAGCAGGAAAGAACTGTGCCCGGCGGCAGCCCCTGCCCAACCCCTAGCCCAGCAGCCCCCCTTCCGCACACATTTGGAGTCACCCGTCATTGTGATTCTCGTGGTTAACCCCCAATCTCTGTAACCGCTCCAGCTCTAGAGCCTGGATTTCTGCATCAACTTCCCTGAGGCCAAAATTCCGATCATATGACCCAAGCCGGACTCTTTTCCTTGTTCCCCAGTCCCAGCTCCACACCCCTGTGCCCCAATTCCCATGTCTCAGCTTTCTCACACGGGCCCCGTCCCCCTTCCTTTGTGCATTCAGCACAGTGCTTGGCAGCGGGTAGGTAACTGGGCAGGGGGCATTGGCTGCACTAGTCTCTGCTTCGTGGCTGAATCTAAGGATTGAGACCAGGACCCCTACCTGGAACCAAAGCCAGCGACAGGAGACTGCCCCACACTGCTGGGCCCCTGGTGGCATATCCCGTTTTCTTGGAGCTTCCACGCTCAAGCCACCGCGGCTTCCTGGGCCCCATACTTTGTTGCAGCCTCATTGTTCCAGTTCCCGGGTGTTTGCCTGGCTGGAGACCAGAAGTAACTGTGACTTCTGGTGCCAGACTCAGCCCCCGGGATAAACCTCCTCTAGCTGCACCTGCAGCCTGGCCAGCACCCTGAGAATTACCCTGGGCCAGTGGGTGTGTCTGCAGCCTATTCTCTTCGGGGCCAGAGCTCCTGGTCCAGCAGGCACCTCAGACCACACCGGCCGCACCCTTTCCATTTCTTCTCCAGAAATGAACAGCAAAATGCCTCTGATTTGGCGTCCAATTCCAAATTCAGCAACTCTTGCCCACCCAGCCAGACACTGGCTGATTCTGAAACCACTGCGTTTATAGATTAAGTTCAAACTAGAGTCATTCTCGAGGCCCTACAACATACGTCTTTTTAAACTCACCATTAATTTGTTTCACCACCAATTCTAGGCGCCAGAGGTACGAAAATTAATAAGTCACATCCGTTATCTCCTGATGGAGAAGGCAGATGTGTAAGCAAATAGCTATTATACGAGGTTATAAACGCTAAAATACAAGTATCATTAAAATGCTATGGGAATGTCAGTAAAGGAGGAATTAATCCTATGGGGAAGGGTCAAAGAAAGCTTCAAAATGGAGACCATGCCTGAGCCAAGCTTGAAGCCCGGGTGGGAGCATGTCAGCTGGAGAAAGGAGAAAGGGCGTTCGACTCTGTTTTTGCTTTCCTCCGTTTGCACCCGAGGTCAACAGGGCTCCCTCCGTTAACCACATCTCTGTGTTTGCGAACCCCACCTGCACCAGTCCGCCCAACTTGTCTCTTTTGCTATTTCTCTCTCCTTCTTCTCTTCAATCTCCCGGTTCCCCATCGTCCCCTGGAGGCACCCTCTGGAAGGTTGTATAAGCGGTATCCTTAAATATTCTTTTGTTTTTGTGATATACACAGCGTCATGTTAGGCATGTGTGCTCTTAATTTACATAAAAGGTATTGTGCTGTGTCATTTCCTTTCTAACACTGTTCACTCAGCACTCTTTTCAAAGATCAATGCATTTGCTGTATGGGCATTTAGTTTTTCCTTCTAAGTGCAGCATAGCGTTCTATGGTGTGTTCACACCTCATTTTTCCCATCATCTCCCTTAATAATGGACACCGGGGTGGCTTAATAGCTCTCTTCTTCCATAAAGAACATCCCCACATATGTCCTCTTACAGACCTGTGCGGGAATTTTTCTCGGCGGGATTGCTCAACGATGGGCCATCCACATACTTAGTTTTACGACGGGTTGCCAAATTGCTCTCAAGGCGCATGTCCTCAGCCAAGATTCATCGAGCACGAACCTCCTGCCAGGTGCTATTCTATCCACAGAGGATTTAGCCGTGAACGGAGTCCTTGCCTTCAGCGAGCTTACGGTCAAATGAGGGAGACAGCAATGAACTCTTAGGTGCACAATGAAAAACCACGCAGTGAAAAGTGCCGTGAAGAAACTGAAACGGTAGGTAGGGGACAGAGAGTGACAGGGAACGCTATTTTAGGTAAGGTCATCAGAGGCGTCTGAGGGGTGCCATTCCATGGGAGGTCTGAAAGAGGTGAGGGAGTGAGCCATGTATTTGGTCTGGAGAAGAACATTCCGGGCAACAGCAAAGCTCCCAGGCAGAGGGTGTCGGGTGTGCATGAGCAGGAGGGCAGTGTTTGGGGTTGTTCAACCATGGGTTCAAATTTGACGATAATGCTAGTAAAATGCTTAGCACTGTGCTCAGTTTGGACAGGCCATCACTATTATCAGATCACCATGATTAGATGGGAAAGATGCCTTTCAGTGCAGAAGGAAGGAAGATGGGGGGATTGGAAACTGGCGGGAGGGGTAGGTGCCTGGATTGCGATAGCGGTAGTGGGATTTCGGTGTAAACAGTCCCAGAAAACTTTTTCATTGTTTTTGTCCTCACGAGGGTTTTGTGAACAGCTCTGGGAACCTGATGGCCGTCACCCATCTTCCTCACCATTAGAAAGCGCACCCACAGTATGGTCCCTGCAGAAGGGGGAGCTTCCTCAAGGACTGAGGAGGCACTCAGAAAATAAGCTGGACCAACGTGCATCCTTTGCTTCCCAGGAGCTTAAAGAGAACAGCATTTTGGCGAGGTGTTCGAGCTAAATGCCCAAACGATCAGCTAATTACTTGGGTCTGAGCACAGCTGAACAAATCCACCTTTCCAAGTCACCGCCAGAAGTTCGAGCAACTTCATTCTGGCTGGATTTCAGCACTGCACACCAAGAACCAGATGACCGGGGCCAGGAGGGGCATTTCTCACTTACCTGCTTCCTTCTGTTAAAGAAAAAAAAAAAAAAAAAACTACAGTGCAATCAGTTCTCCTGCCTACTGATCTGGATGGAGACAATATGAAGCACATTCGGCCTCACTAGAAATCACAACCGTGCAATTATAAACAGAAATGAGAGACCGCTCTTTATCTGCCAGGTTGGCAAGCGTTAAAAAGATAGAAGGATCAACGATATCTAGAGTTGGGGAGAGCAGGGGGAATTGGGGACCGCTGGACACTCTCGGTGGGAGTTTTCATTGGCAAAGCCATTTCGGAGGCAATTTGGCAGCTTCCAGCGACATTTAAAACGGTCATAGTCTTTGGCCCGGCAAAGTCCTCTTCTAAGCCAGCCTGAGAAACTACCTTGTAGATATGTCTGCACATGTTACCCAGATATATACATAACTAGCTATAGCTAGCTAGCTAGCTAGAGTGAAGAATGCAATCAATCTAAATGCCCATCCATAGGAGTGTTGTTAAATAAATAAATCATGGCATGCCTGTACAATGGAGTCTTTGATGCATGTATTGCCGGGGAAAGATGTTCAAGATATACGATCGTGAAATAAAAGCCAGCTCTGGCTGATATGCAGGATAGAATCTCATTAATATAAAAAAAGAAATCTATATATGTTCATTTGCGTGTGTAAAGACTTTCCTACGGGGGGGGGGGTCCGAAGGGACACACTCCGACTGTTAACCCCCAACCGCTCCCCAGGGAGGGCAATGGGAAAGAGGGAAGGGTGCCTTGAAAGGTTTCTCTCTGTGTACTTCTAAGTTAGCGTTCACGTATGGCACGTGCCTTTAAAGGCAATTTTCTCAGAAAAACAGAAAATCGGGGGGCTGATCTGCATTTGTATTTCATATGCCTCATCTTCCTCCTCTTCAGGACCCATCCTGATCATCACTTTCAAACCCCTGAGCCTTTTCTCTTCCTTGGCGCATGACAAAGCCTGAATCCTAAGCATGCTCTTACTGTGGCTGATATCTCTGTCAGCTGTTAATTATTCATGCTAATGGAAGGGGCTGGAGGCACAGATAATGCAAAATCAAGAGGAGTAAATCTTTCAGAGCCTCTGTCTACTCCTCTCCTGGATCCCCTGGGAACACCTTGCATACTGTAGGTATTTACTCAGCAATAAATATTGATTGATATGGATTGATATTTGTCTCTGCAATTTCACATCGCCCACATCCTCCGACGGGTAGATACACACCCCTGGGCAGTGCCTTCCCCACATCGGTACCGCCCGGCCTTGCTTGCCCACCAGGACTAGCAAGCCCCCTTCACGAGCCACCAGTGAGCTATTCTGTTCTCGGATAAAACAGAGACGACAGGAGTCCTTGCTGTTACTTGTTTTTTTACACTAACTGATCAGTATGGCCACTGGTGGCCCCGCCTCTCTAGTGGGTTTTCATCCAGCTTATGCTCAGCACAAACAAGCCACCCACAACCAAGATTTCACAGCCATGAAAGTGGCTACAATAAAAATAGATACCCATAACCCCAAATACTGATGAGGACGAGGAGCAAATGAAACCCATTTGCCGGTGGGAACGTAAAACGGTCCAACCACTTCGGAAAACCGGCCGTTTCTTACAATTATCCGTCTTAACCCTGTGACCCAGCAATTCCAGTCCCAGGCTTGCACCCAAGAGAAATGAAAGTAGAGGTCCACCGTAAGACTTGTACACAAACGCTCATAGCAGCTTTCTTTCCGAGAGCCACAATGCGTCACAGAGAAATCTTTCTGGGATTATGGAAATGTTCTGCATCTTGACAAAACTCATCAAACTGAACACGTAACACGTGTATAGTTTGCTCGGGCCACAGCCTGGGGTGGGGGGTGGGGCGGGTGCTTAAACAGCAGTCATTTGTTTTCTCGCAGTTCTGGAGCCTGGAAGCCCAAGATCAAGCTGTGGTCGGCATTGGTTTCTTCTGAGGCCTCTCTCCTTGGCCTGCGATGGCTGCCTTCCCACCGTGTCCTCACCTAGCCGTCCTTCTGTCTGCTGTTGTGTGTGTCCTAATCTCCTCTTCTTATAAGGACACCGTCATATTGGATTAGGGTCCACCCGAACAACCTCATTTTAACGTGATCGCCCTTTGAAGGTACGATCTTCAAATACAGTCCCATTCTGAGATCCTGGGGGTTAGATCTTTGACATATGAATGGAGAGGGGGTATATAATTCAGCCCATAATAATAATAGTGCATTTTATCATAGGGAAGATGGTCCTCGATAAAAGAGGAATAAAACACAGGGAAGTAAAACCCCCCATATTCCTGGAAGCCGAGGAGGCTGAGAACTGGTGAACAGTGAGGATGTCTGCCATGCAGCGTTAAAGGCACAGTAAGTGAGATACGATACCGTAAGAGCCAACATTTATGGCATGGAGACCCTTTACCTGTATCAACTGATTTAATCTTTGCAAACACACTATGAGGTATAGGCACCATTATTATCCCCATTTTATAAATGAGGAACTAAGGCACAGCGAGCCTAAGTAATTTACTCAAGGTCACATAGCTGCAAAGTGGCCAAGCCAGGATTTGAACCCAAGCAGGTTGTGCCCAGAGCTGGCACGACCGTCAACACGGCTCTGTGTCCACTGGCTGCAGAAAAGATCACTAATAGATGGGTACTTGGGAAAGCAGATGTGTCCTGAAGTCATGAAGTTCTCCTAAAGGAGGACAGAGGTACTCCAGGTTACAGACTGAAGGAGGTCCCTGGGAGAAATTAGCCGATCACTGCGTTACCTAAGTCCTTGACACATGGTAACTTTTTAATATAATTTTTTTTAAGTTTATTTATTTGTTTTTGAGAGAGAGAGCAGGGGAGGGGCAGAGAGAGAGGGAGACGGAATCCCAAGCACGCTCTGCGCCGTCAGCACAGAGCCCGACATGGGGCCCAGACCCGCAGAACAGTGAGATCATGACCTGAGCTGAAATCAGGAGCTGGATGCTTAACTGACTGAGCCGCCCAGGTGCCGCCATATTATTTTTGAGTACGCTTGACAGGTTTCTCTGCCTGCTGCGTGCAGGTCTATTTCTCAGGGAACGTGGCCCCATCGATAACCAGAAAGTCCCTAAGTGTGTGTGTGTGTGTGTGTGTGTGTGTTAATGTTTCCTTGAAGTATAACGTACATATAGAAAGGTGCGCAAATTCCCCCTCACACCCCCTTCCAGACATCACCCCTGCCACCAAGGGTAACCATGGCCTTACTTTTAAAGAACATGCATTGGTTTTGTCACCTTGTATCAGTTTCCCAGAGCTGCCATTACAAAATACCACAAACGGGGTGGCTTCAAACAATCGTGTCACAGTTCCGGAGGCTGGAAGTCCAAAATCGAGGGGTCGACAGAACCATGATCCCTCTGAAACCTGGACACCACTCGTACTGGATTAAGTGTCTTCCCTACTCTTTGCACCTGCGACCACCCTATTTCCAAATAAGGTCACAAGTTGAGGTGTTGGTTAGGACTCCAACGAGTATGTTTCTTCGAGGGGACACAATTCAACAACTCATAACAGCATCCAGAAGGAAAATGAAGTGGTACGGTATGAAGTCTTGTGGCTGGCTTCCTTCGCTTGGTGCGGCTGGCGAGATTTGTTCATGGGTGTCATATGTCCTTGTCGTTAGTTTGCTCTCGTTGCTGTATCGTATTCCATTTGGTGCATATAGCATCATTTAGCTATCCATTCTACTGTTGATGCGCATTTGGGTGGTTTCCTATTTGATGCTAGTTTGAGTTTCCTATTTGATGCTAGGGTTGCTCTGGATGTTCAAGTACGCGTATTCTGGCTAACTGACGTGTGCCTTCCTGTTGGTGTCTGTGTGGGGCTAGAATGGCTGGGTCACAAGGCAGGCGTATAGTCACCTCTTGTAGATACCGGCACACGGCATTCCAGAGGGATTTGACCAACCTGCCCCTCACCAGCAGTGTCTGAGAGTCCTGATTTCTCCCCCGTCGGCACTTGGTATTGTCTTTCTTTTTCGTTTTGGCTCTTCTGATGAGTGTGCGTTGATGTCGTGCCATGTTGTTAATTTGCTTCCTTTTGTTTTTCATTCCAGCTTCACATCTCTCTTTGATCATCTTGTTTACTTCCTGGTCTCTTCATCGCCCGTTACCACAACTAGCATCTCAAAATCCCTTCCTTACAGTCAGATGTCTTGATCTACAGGGAAACCAGTGTCTTTCCCCATTTATCACCCTCTTACAGAAGGATTTCTCTCGCAGCACCTTTGAACAGCCTCCGAACTCATGTTGCAAAAGAATCCATGCCTGTTTGTTGATTATTTGGGTGTTTTTTAATGCCTTCAGAGCACAACTGGAACATGAAGTTGGAGGGCAAGACGCTTGCCATAACAAATTTATAGAGTCTGTAGTGCATACAAATCTACTTGTAACAAAGTAATCCCCCAACTTTGCTCTACGGCTGTCTTTCTTATTGTATGATTGTTAAATGCATTTCATGGTGCACTTATGTTAGAGTGTCAGATGGCTAATGGAGATAAAGCAATTCCTGAACAAAGAGGCTGGATATGAGGAGGCAGCCATCCCCTGCTTAAATTGCTACCACTGGCCCCCTTTCCTTCCTTCTGCCCCCGCTGTCTAAAATGTAGCAAGTTTGCATCTACTGTGATTTTACAAGGAAGCAAAATGGTATCCTGGAAAATAAAGGGCCGAGGGGAGGGTCAGTCACCTGAACTCCAAGCCCCGTCCTGCCACTTGCTGGCGATATGAGAGAGGGGCAGGGAGCTGGGCAGATGGGCATCCTTGAGGAAGCAAGTGACTCAGCAAGAGTGGAAGGAGTCAGGGCCAGAGACCAGAAGCCAGTGAGGGATTACAGTTTTTGTTTATTCTGGGCTTGTTCCCTTTTTGCCCCATCGTGTTCTGTGAAGTCTCTTGGAAGAGGCAAGTCTGTCTGGGGTACATTCGGGACTTGGGTTGGAGATATAAAGAGGAGCCACCCTCTCTGGGGCCGTGAGTTACTGTGGCCTAAGGGTCCTGGCTTCTCGGACCAGCTTCTTCTCTATCTGCAAGTGTCACCAGCTGGAAGTGATAGAGAAGGAAGGGCAATCACCTACCAATTCTCAGTTTTGAACCTGTATTGTTTCCAAAACTGGCCTCGAATAAGTCAGACTCTTGATACTTGACATTTTTTTAATGTTTATTTATTTTTGAGAGAGAGAGAGAGACAGAGAGAGACAGAGCACGAGCAGGAACAGAGATGAGGGAGAGGGAGACACAGAATCTGAAGCAGGCTCCAGGCTCCCAGCAGTCAGTGCAGAGCCCGACGCGGGGCTCGAACCCACCGACCGTGAGATCGTGACCTGAGCCGAAGTCAGATGCTTAACCGACTGAGCCACCCAGGCGCCCCGAGATTTGATACTTCTTGACTGTCCCAGAGCATTTGGTATGATAGAGATCGCAAGGAATAGATCCTAACCTGGCCCCTTATGGACTTTTTATTAAGCATTTACCAAGAACGTTACATCCGTGAAGGGAATCTCAGAGCCATCCACACCCACCCACAGGGCTGACAAATGAGGACTGCCAAGCCTTAAGGTGAGTGAAATGAAGACTTCCCTCCATGGGCCCAACAGACCAACGCCAGACCATGATCGTAACAGAGAGTTACACTCCTTCTGCCATTTACCTTGGCTTTAGCTTCCTGTCTGGAAACAGCTGGTCTCTGTGATTTGTTTAGGTGGGATTTCCCCAAGCATTGTGTTCTTGTATTTATCTTCCAACGGCGGGAGAATAATTGAGTCTGAGGAGAAGCTGCGTAGCAGTGACCCGTCCATGGAGGAGGGCATTGGAAGGACGGTTTGCGGGCTTGACTTGAGGTGCGGGGCCAAGAGGGAATTGCGGAGAGGTTGACTGAGGAAGAGAGGAACCAGAGAACATTTAGGCTTATCTGTGGCTTGTTTCAACTCTAAGAAATTTGGTGGCTATGCAAGGAGCATCCCTTGAAGGGAGGGAATGACTCAGGGCCATTGTCATATTGCGGCTGATAGAATAAGGTGGAGAATGAACAACTGGGTTAACTTTTCAGCCTACAAACCGAGCAGTGCCCACCTGGCGTGAGACGGTGCCAATTTTCTCACTGACGTTTTCCCGCGATTAACTCAGTGATTAGTAAGTGGACTAAGTTGTAAGAATCTACGTTTGCGTTTTCCCACATGGGAATGAGTAGAGTCCTTTTCAGTTAGACACTGCTATCGAGAAGCATTTCTTTCTTTCTTTCTTTCTTTTTTAACCCTAAACCGGCAAGAGTTTGTTCGTCCCTGTTCTACTCATCCACCGTGGACAATGGTGGCCACTCTGGGCCTCTAGTATCGTTACTGGAACAACCAAGAAAAACCACTGATATTTTCTGAGTCGGTCACCAATCTAAGAGCTTGCGGTAGATGGCATGGTGGTTGCCAACTCTGCACCCCTCCATGTAGCCACGCCTTTTGCCATGTGACTTGGTGGTGCCTCCCCTCTCCACTGATAACGGAATCGTCCCTGCAACTTGCTGTGGCTAAGGAGATCCTGGCAGACGTGATGCTCACAAAGGCTTGAAATGGACCGTGCTCTCGGGCTTGCATTCTCGTGTGGTGGCTGCAGCCCCTTTGTCCCGGCCTCGGAATTAAAACATGTGGAGCAGATTTGATTGCTCTCCTGTAGCAATACATTCAAGCCCAGCTGAACCCGAAGCTTAAAGTGGACCCACTCAGCAGAGCCTAGCCTGGGTCCCCTGGTCCACAGACACTGCGGACACATAAATGTGAGACGGGCTGGTCGTTTTGTTGGTCGTTGAGTTGAGGATGTGTAGTAATAGCTGAAAGTCCCAGAACTGCTGTTTTAATGTTTGTTTTATCTATTTTGAGAGAGAGAGAGCGCAAGCGGGGGGGGGGGGGGGGGAGAGGGGGGGGGGGGGAGGGAGGGAGGGAGAGAGAAGCCCAAGCAGGCTCTGCACCACCAGCACAGAGCCCGACGGGGGGCCCGATCTCACGAGCGGCAAGATCGTGACCTGAGCTGAAGTCGAGAGTCAGACCCTCAGCTGACTAAACCACCCAGGTGCCCCAAAAGTCACAGAACTCCTTAAGCACTTTTCCCACTTAACTCAATAATGCCATACTCGGGCCCTCCTGTTATTCCCATTTGAAAGATGTGGAAACTGATTCTTAGGTTAATGAACTTAGGTTCACATTGCTGAGAAATGTCAGAATGGCAGCTCGAACACAGGTGTGTGGGGTTCCAAGGCTTGTGCTGTCAGCAACTATGTTTTCTTTATCAAGTACAAACCTACAGGGTCTAGGGCAGAGAGAGAACAGATCCCTTCTTCATTTCCTATGCCACTTAAATGTCAGCCAGCTGACTTGCTGTTTCCGTATCACCAGACAACTGGAGACCCTGAGGTACAAAATCTCCCCTCTTCTCCCCAGCAGATGGGTCCTGTGCTTAAGGAAACTAGAGCTTACAGTGCTGTCGACTTTTCAAAGTTTGGGGAAATTCTTTGATGATGTATTGGCTTATAGAATATTAGCCATTTACTTATGAAGAGATGGAGGGGTGAGGAGTTTATATCCCCTGGCAGTTGAAGGTCAATCAGAAGAGATGAGGAGCCTCTGGATCCTTAATCCAAATCAGTGGAAAACTATGATTTGTTTTGCAATATATCCATTCACTATGATTTTCTAGGAATTTGGGGAGTATGTAAAGCCACTTGGCTTTACTTTTATTGGCTTAGCACGGGGGCTTTGGAGACAGATGACTGAATCCAGTAACTACATGAATAAGTTACTTAACCTTTTAGTGCCTCAAGTTTTTCACCTACACAACGGAGATAATAATACTTCTGCCTTCTGATAAAATGAGGTAACGCACATAAAGTACTTACTGAACACACTATTTGGCTTTAAGATGGTTTTGCCTACAAGTGACAGAGATCCCGAGTCAAAATGGCTGAAACAATTAGGAAATGTACAGTCTCACATGGTCTGGTGAGGGAGGAGAGTTCCCGGTGTGATCCAGGATATCCAGGGCTCTGGCCCTGATATATCAGCCATGCTGTGTGTGTGGTTTTTCTCAGGTTGGGCCCCGTAGACACAAGATAGCTCCTGGCCCCAACTGGAGCAGTGGGATTGCTTGTCCGTGGCCAGTGGAAGAGAAAGAACAAACCACCCTCAAACATGAGAAAAAAAGGAAACTTCCTTCCTTTAAATCTCATCGAGCCGACCTTCGGTTACTGTCCTCCCCCTGAATCCGTAGCAATTGCCGGAAGAGTGTTCTGTGGCAAATGGATTTAGCTTGGGTGTGCGAACCAACCCGGAGAAAAGAGGAATGGATTATGGTGATTGATCCACATGAGTCGGGATTCATCTATGTTGCTGGAGGTAGGGGCCGCCTTCTCCTAAGTTACATGGTATGGGTGGGGAAGGAGTGGTTACTTGAACAAGAGCAAGATCTTACTAGAAAAGAGGAAGAGGGGAATCGATTTGAAGACATTCAGCAGTGGGGACCACAGCAGACAAAGTAGGCGCTTGATAATTGCCAGCTTTGCTGTTCTACTTTTGCAACCAAAAGTTATTTGTTTTTTTTTTTTTTTTGTCAGTCAGATTTGGTGTTTTACAACAGGGCAACTGATATCTGGCTCTTATCCACACGCTGAAAGACAAATTTGGGAACTCTGGAGTGACAAATTATTTACATTGAAAGCTTGTCTCGCCTCTTCTTTTTTGGAAATTCATCTACCTGGAAAACATGGTTGGTCTAAACTCCATTCTTCATGTCAATGTCACCTTGAAAAGGCGAAGTTGATCATGCACAGCAACTTTTCCCTCCTTGGGCCAAGCAATATTTTCCTTCAAAAATATTATACTTCAACAGTTTTTGCACAAAACCTTGGCACTCTATGGTGGACATCTATTGTTTCTGCCCACCCACCTACCTTTCCCTTTTTTCCATGTCCTATCGGAAACCTATTCTATGTGATTTGGGTAAAGCTGACCTCATCTACACACACACACACACACACACACACACAGGAGCCAGGTTGAGCAATTGGAAAACATCATCTCTTCCTTGGCTTGAATGAACAAGTATCGAAGGAGCCACAGCTAAGTCTTTATATATAAGCCAGTGCCTGGGAAATGTAGTTTATGCATTCTCTTTATTTACATCCAGAGTTGACATGGTTTCCATCAGTCACAGGTTCTGATTATCTTGATTAGTTAGCTCTGTGAACTACTCAGAATTTCTCTAATAAAAACTGCTGTGGAAACAAAAAACTGCTCTGGGATGAATTGCGGCTCCCCAAAATACGTATGTTGAAGCTCTAACCCCTCAGTGTGATTGTATTTGGAGATAGGACTTTTAGGAGGCAATTAAGGTTAAATGAGGTCGTAAGGGTGGGATCCTAATCGAATAAGACTGATGGCATTCTAAGTGGGAGAGAAGAAGAGGTATCTCTCCATAGACACACACTGAGGAAAGACCATTTGACCACACAGTGAGGAGGCAGCCATCGGCAAGCCAAGAAGAGAGTCCTGACCAGAACCAACCATCCAGGCACCGTGATCTCAGACTTCCGGCCTCCAGATCTGTGAGGAAGAAATTTTTGACGTTTAAGCCACCCGGCCTGGTGCTTCATTATAGCAGCCTGAGCAAACTGAGACAAATATCATGTTCCTTCTTCGGTATCAATGTCTATTCCTTGCCAAGCAAATAAGTCCTCATTTTGGAGTGGCAAAGCCGCTGGTGAAATTGTCACCCCCTGTATCTTCAGATACAGGCAGTATGCCTACGCACACCAACTACTGGGCTTAGTGGGAAAATATCAGGATGTCGTAGTGTGGGGGCAACTCTTTGTGGCTTTCCCCAAGGTCTTACAAGAAAGCCTATTCTATCTGGAAGCCAAAAAGGAGGAGCATATATTTCTGGCTAAAAAGCATGATCCAGAGCCTTGGTAGAAGTGAAAAAAGTCCTATTTTATGCTCCACACTAAAGTTAGAGCTCACTAAGGCAAGGAGGAGGGAAGCACAGTGGGGGATAGAATTGGTCCCAGGAAGAGATCTGCGGAAAATGGGAAAGTCTTGGCTCCTTCCAAATATCTCCAGATGAGTACTCTTTGCCTGACAAAGGTAATAATTATCCTCGGTGTAATGAGTCATTCACTCAAATTGAATGGAAGCTTTGAACTTGGAAGCAAGGGGCAGATTAACTGGGCTTCATAACCAGGCTGCTGTTTTTATTGCTGAAATGCTGAGGCCCAAATGGAAGCTGTTAGATTAAGAATGAGGGGTTACCTGCTCGCACACTGAGACTAATTATGAAACAAAAGGTGCCACAGGGCTGGGGTTCGGGTTCAAGCACCATAACTCATCAAGGCTTTCGGCTTTGATTAGGGTCGCCACTAGGTTTGTGGGGGCACCCCCTCAAGGCACGTTTTGGAGGGGGAATGGGGGCGAGCGATAGGTACAGGTTAATGTTTTCAACGTGCTACAAAGTTCGGGGGCTCGTGCCAGGTGTAGTGATTTATTGGTGAAGATTTAGGACGATGAGTGTAGAAGAGACGCTTAGGCATTTATTCACTGTCCAATCAGTGCCTGTAAAGATTCTTCTGGGTGTCCCGGCGTCATCTCTTCCTGTTTCTGATCCAGGAACCATTCTTTGCGTTCTTGGTTGCCAAACGTGTCACTTCTGGGTAATTTCGTATGTCTCGCTACAAGAAAAAGGTAGCACTACTGTTATTACTCACAATAGCGGAGCTCTCCGGAACCTGTTTGTATGGAATCATGCAGATCTTCTTGCCTTTTCAGTTCCCTCATACCACTCATTCCATCTATGCAAAGCTGGTTATGGTGCCCAGGATGCTGCATCACCCACAGTGCCGCCAGGAACGCTGGCTTCCGGTGACTCTCCCAAAGGTCACCGCTGTGTTTCATTGATGACCGTCACAAATGCAAGTCTTACTGAGTATGCAAGAAAATGCAAATGATAATCCCTTGTCTGGTCATGTTAAACTTACTGTTTAGAATCACATGGCTTACGCAAGAGACTCTTAAATACAGAGAACAAACTGAGGGTGGGTGGGGGGGTGGGGGAGGGGGAAAGTGGGTGATGGGCATGGAGGAGGGCACTTGTTGGGATGAGCACTGGGTGTTGTAGGTAAGCCAATGTGACAATAAATTATATTCATAAAAAAAAAAGAACTGTATGGTTTAAACACCGAACAGCACATCTTCCATCTGTATTTTCCCTTGATCTCTTTAGGCCGTCATCATTGCATTTCTAGAGTACAGTCTCTTTTGACGTTGACCTCACCCCTGCTTTTCACCCCTCATGGCCAGTGGGGAGGATAGGTGAGAGGCCCACAGGCAGATGGAGAAGAAGTCTCATTCGTGCAAGAGATGTGCGTCCCTTCTCCTGCGTGGCTCGAGGACAGCCCAGGAGAGCATGGCGTTTCATCGATTGAAGGTAAGAGTGGACCTAGATCAGAAAGATCTGTTGACGTGGCACAGCACCAGTCTAGGGAGCCCTTGGAGGAGATGGGCACGCGTACTCCCGGAGGACTAGGGATGGAGCCTGAAGCAGAGGTGGGTGATCACCCTGGGCGCCAGCAGCAGGAGGCACACAGCGCGATGGTGCCGTAGCCAGGACAAGGATAGATTGTAGCTGACACGTGGCTGGCGCCCATGGCTCGAACTTAAGGGTAAGCCGTGGACTGTTGGTAGCCCAGAGCCCCGAACTCACCCTGTATTCTGTGTAAATGGGAGACACCAAAATCAACAGTGCCAGCGCCACACTTACGGCCCAGTCTTTGCGATTCTGCAAGAGGGATACTGCGCCTGCAGGGAGGATCGGCTCCCCAGGCTGCCCTTCTGGAACCGGCCCTAACACAATGCCATTTGACAGAGCCTCAGGGTTCCTCAGAGCGTCTGATCAGTCCCTCCCCGGGGGTTGGGAGGGGTGTAGATGGTTGCAGAGTGCCCCGAAGGGGATAAATGGAGATGCAAGCTCACGCAGGCCTTGGTCTGGGCTCAGGCGGCCTCATCCAGACAGATGCTGCTGCCAGCCCTGGAGGGTGGGTCCTAGTCACTGTTAGAGCACATAGAAAATGTTCAAGTAGCTGCTTCCAGTGACCAGGACCCATGCAGACCCAGGGTGGTAAGATGAGAGGCGGTGCCCAGATAGTATTCTGGACCAGTTCAGGCATTGGAGGGGAGGAGTTAGGAAATTTCAGGGAGGGGCACCTGGGTGGCTCAGTCGGTTAAGCGGCCGACTTCAGCTCAGGTCATGATCTGGCGGTCCGTGAGTTCGAGCCCCGCGTCGGGCTCTGTGCTGACAGCTCAGAGCCCGGAGCCTGTTTCAGATTCTGTGTTGCCTTCTCTCTGACCCTCCCCCATTCATGCTGTGTCTCTCTCTGTCTCAAAAATAAATAAACGTTAAAAAAAATTGATAAAGAAAACAAAAGAAAAAAAAGAAAATTTCAGGGAAAGGACTTCAAAGCTGAGGTCCCTTGAATCACTAAGATCAGAGTAGAGGTCCTGCTTGCCCACATCTAAGGCCCACACTGGCTTTGATGACTAACCAGTTGTCTTGTTGAGAAATCCGATGGCTGGTCATTAATCAAGAGTTTTAATGACGCTGCTCTGCCAGAGTACCCGCCCCGGGTTTGCGAAGCAGGAGTGTATGATTGTTTAGTTCCCAGGCAATCCCAGGCCCCTGTAACTGTTCTGACAGGTGTTGAGCTGCCAAATGGGCGCGTCCTCCAGAACTGAATTGTTTCGTATGCCCTCCTTAGGGAAGTCCATGGAAGACAATGGTCAAATGAGTTCTCGCAGGGCTCACAACTCTGAGCCACGGTCTCACTTCCCGGAGCATGAACTTCTGCCGCCCATCTCCAAAAGGATATCTCACATGGGCTATGGTCCTTGTATGTTCCCTCCTCTCCTCTTCCCGAAGAGAAGGAGCTTTTCTTGTGATTTTCTTGTTTGCCTTTAGAACTGATCACGGGGTACATTGTGGGCGGTTACATTTACCATTTAGATGTGGGGTTCTTGACCTGGGGTCTATCAATGTAAAGGGATTGTGAACTTGAGTGAGAAAAAGGCATGTTTACTTTCAGTACTCTTTAACTAAAGTTTAGCATTTCCTTCCGATATCATTGCGGGCAACAGGCCACAATAGTATGAGTACTTGTCACCAATGGATCGTAGATTTTTTTTTTTTATCATATGATGATTGTGGTAGATTCTCAAAATGTCATTCATGGATGTCACTTTTGAAATTGTGCTAGTTATTGGACCCACCCGTGGAACTATAATGTTTTGCTCAATACACTTCAGTATGATTCTGAGGAGTTTGTAGGTTCCTGAGGTGTCCATGGTGTGAAAAAAGTTGAAGAGAAAGGTTTAGATGGAGGTGAGCAGCCTATGAAGAGCTACATCCAGATCTGTCTTGGGGAACAGAAACCCAAGACTTGGATTTGAACTGAGTATCCAGAAAAGACCTTGGTTTCTCTTTCTGAGGAGAACTGAGTGGATGTCTGTTGTAGGGGAGATCGATACATTCAATGGTGTAAGGACATTTTTGGCAAAGTGTATGTATTCTCGGCTGCCAAGGGGTGGAGTGTAGTGGGAATATGTTAGTCCTACTTACCAAGACTCTTTTCCTCTTTCTACTAGAAGTGGAATCCCCAATTCCTTTGGGGAACTAAAACTTAGTTCTTCCCCTCTACTCTTCCACTCCAACCCCTGCCCTGGGGGTGTGCATGTGAGCTAGGCTTGCCTAGTCACAGTGTTCCATCCTGTTGGCCACAGGGATTGGTTTAGAGCAGGACACGTGTCCCAAAACAGACCAATCAGAGTCTTCCCTGAGATACTTCTGCTGAAAACATCTGGGTCACTTTTTGAGATTATGAGTTGCAAGGATGGAAAAACTAGAGCTGCTTGAAGCAATCTTTCCCAGCTCAGGCACAAAGGTGTTGTCAGTGTGAGGGAATGAGGCCAACAAATAAAAAGCAAGGACAAAGAAAGTGGTCAGAGAGAGACAAGTAAGTTCAGTTCAGTTCAGTTCCTTGAACTAATAAATCTCCCTTGGTTTGTTTCTTCCTGGTTGAAAATGGATCTCTGTCATTTATAACCAGAGGATTCCTGACTCATGTGTTGAAGAAGGGAGGGAAGGAGAGAGAGAGAAAGAGAGAGAGAGAGAGAGAGAGAGAGAGAGAGAGAGTATGTGTGTGTATGTGTTATCCCAGCAAGTGTTGAGAATGATTGAGGATTGCACTCCTATGTAATGGGTGGTAAGGTGTCTATTGTTTTTGTTTTTCTTTCTTTCTTTCTTTCTTTCTTTCTTTCTTTCTTTCTTTCCTTTTAATTTTTAAAAATGTTTATTTTTGAGAGAGAGAGAGAGAGAGAGAGAGAGAGAGAGAGAGAAAGCACGAGTCAGGGAGGGGCAGAGAGAGAGGGAGACACAGAATCCGAGGCAGGCTCCAGGCTCCGAGCTGTCAGCACAGAGCCCCATACGGGGCTCGAACCCACGAGCCGTGAGACCATGACCTGAGCTGAAGTCAGACGCTTAACCGACTGAGCCATCCAGGCGCCCTTCTTTTTGTTTTTATTGATTAAGAAATGACACAGTGATTATATAATCCTCCCGTGGTCACATGGATAGAAAGTGACAAAGCCAGGAAAATAGGATTTGATCTATTTTATCCCCAAGCCCATATTCTATATGAACTCAAATAGGACAATGAGATAAGAAATCCACCCTTTAGCACTTGGATTCCTCAAACTTCCCTGGTGTTTTGCTTGGTGCATGAGAGGTGAGTGAACAGTGGAGGCCTTCACCATCTCAATCCCCTTCTTCCCTTCTGACTTTCTCCCTCTAACCTAGTGCCGACAGCCTGATCTTACAGCATCGTGCTGTCTTACGTCTAAGGGCTTTGGAAGCCTAGGCTCTGTGATGTTTATGGCCACCCTTTCAAAAATTAAAATGTTTTTCTCTCGTTATTTGCTCTATCATTTCTTCTTTGGGTCAATAAATGCTGCTAGTTGAAATGGAGGGTCCCTTTGAGAACGTGGGGCTTTGTTTATTTTATTGTTCATTCCTTCTGTCTTCCCTTCCTTCCTTCCTTCCTTCCTCCATTTCAAGCTGTGTACTTATTTATTTTTTTCATTATGTTTCATCAGATATCTCTGTGTCTTTGCCGTGGGAGCAAGTTATTGAAATACCACATACGTTTCCCACCCCCGCCTTCGTGGCGACGTTAAGGAAACCCGTGGTGGGGGTGACAGATGTGATACCACGGTGAGTCTGGAGAGGAGGGGTTGCACTGGCCTGAGACTGCCTGAGGACAGATTGTGGTCCGGAGATGGTGAGTCTGGTCCTGCCTCCGTCCCGGGAAGCATCGCAAGTATCAGATAAGTCCTTTCTGTTATGAGAAGCCCTAATTAATGCATGTGCTGATTTGTTCTTCCCTGCTGAGGCCTGCAGCTTAATGCTTACAGGGTGCTACATGTGTTACCTCTTATGTATCTTTAATAAAAATAACACTGGCTACCATTGACAGTGGCCTTACGGTGTTTGGGGGCCTATGCCAAGGCCTTTGCGTTCATTCTCTCGTCCCCCCTTCCCACCACCCGATGACACAACTCTTGGGCATCATTCCTCTTGCCGCATCGAGGAAGGAGCTGAGGCTCAAAGAATTTCAGTAAATTTCTCAAGGTCACACTGCTAGAAAGAGGCAGGGCGGGTTTCACACCAAGGCTTGTTTGATTTCATAGCACTTAACCACTTGCCACTGTGCTGTTATGTTTTAATGTTAAGGGGAAGTGAGAAATGTAATAATAGAACTTTGGCAAGGTGGCAATAAAAATGAGGTAGGGCTGTTCATCCCTCTTACAACTGCCCTTCTCCCGATCCCCTTGTCTTTACGTGCCGGAGGTGCTCGGAATACGGATGGGGCGGGGGGAGCACGGAGGGCGTGAGTGAGGAGCCAGCAGGCTCCTGGGTCCAAGGTGGACCTAGTCAAGCAGCAAGTGCTATTTCCGCTCCAGGGTCCGCCAAGTAACTATCGGAGAGCCTTTAGGGCCGTGGTATGGAGGGGACAGGGAAAGAGGATGAATAGATGCCTACCAGCTCTGTGACCTTGGGCAACTTACTTAACCTCTCTGGGCTTGCTTCTGGTTTGTACCGCAGGGAGGTTAGGCCATGTGTGGGGCTTGGTCAGGCAGTCTATAACACCCTGGTGTGAAGCAGGGCAAACAGAGAAGGCCGTCCTGGATGACACGGGTTTAGGAAGTTTCCGAGCCTGCCAGCCCCAGCCTTGGTTGCTCACCCTTCCAACGTTGTGTCTGTTCCTCTCCGGCTTGCTTGCTTGCTTTTTTTAAATTTTTTAATATTTATTTATTTTTGAGAGAGAGACAGAGCATGAGCAGAGGAGGGGCAGAGAGGGACACATAGAATCCGAAGCAGGCTCCGGGCTCTGAGCTGTCAGCACAGACCCTGACAGGCTGCACCGAGCCCGACATGGGGCTCCACCTCATGAGCCGTGAGATCATGACCTGAGCCAAAGTCGGACGCTTGCCCGACTGAGCCACCCAGGGGTGCCTCCTCCCCCCCACCCCGCCCCGGCTTTCTGATGCTGCCTGGCATCACCACGTGGTTCCTCTTAACCCTTGGTAATCAGCTCCCCACTGCATCTCGCGCTTAGCTCCAGCACGATGGTGAGAAGCTCGGGCTCAGGAGTCGGATTGCCTGACCTCCTCACTCCTCCCCATTCCGTGCCTTAGTTTCCTCAGCTGTAAAACGGCAGGCAATAATGCTGCTTTTCTGGTGGGCTTGTCTGAGGACTGAAGGTCACCTTCGTGTCAAGTGCTCAGTCTGCTTCCCTTGGTGCCAGGCCCACGGATCTGCTCCTTCGATGCTAGCAATGACAAGCAGTAATTAACCAGATCGGCAAACGCCCGCTGAGTACCTTGTAAGAGCAAGCCCCACAGGTGAGTGCTATGGGGTAACAGAGCAGCACGGCCATGGCCCCTCATCCCAGAGTTCTGGGTGTGCTCACCAGCTGTGGAGGCAGAGACCGCGTCTGGGGTACGAGATGCCTGTTGAAAGTAAGATTGTACAGAGCAAGAACCAGAACTGTGATGCGGGCCCGGTGAAACTTCAGCCAACCCAGCAGGGAGCTCTATCTAGAACAAGGATTGTCCCTAAGATGGTCCCATGTTGGACCCAAGTGGCCAGGCCTTCATAGTCCTCCCTTGCCCGCTCACCACACGTGGGCCACCCCAGAAAGGGCGTGACCTTGGATGAGGTAGCTCTCGGCAGTTCAGACAGACACAGAAAGGCTGACCCCTGGGGTTGGACAATGAGTCTTCCTTCGGAGGGGGGTCTGGATAGTACTATGGAGCGCCCACCACTCGAGGAGTTGATAAATGACCAAGGGCATGCATAGAGGACCAACACGGACAACAGACCGTCCAGGGAGAAGTTCCCAGAGATTGGCCAAACCAAAGAAAGCCTTGCTGTAGGGAGAACTCAGGTTCTTATAGAGCACTAGCGGAGAAGTAGGGCATCTGTGCCCATGCTGCATTGGAGGGGGCACAGTGAAGGCCTACATGGGGAAGTTAAGCCCTAGGCCAGAAACCTGTGAAGGTTCATTGGGGGCCTGGGAGAAGAAAAGGCCAAGGCAAATGGGCCTGCTCATATCCTGCCTAACATAAGGGCCATGGATGGGTGTCAGCTGTGGGGTATGCTGGGGAGCTTGGGTAAAGACCCGATTAAATAGTTGTTATGAGGGAGAATCCAAAAACATTCTGTGGTCCCCGTAATATAGCTGTAAGTAGAAGAGAGGCCAAGTTCTAAAGTCAGAAAGAAGATCTCTCACTTTCTACCCAGGGTGTCTCATTATCTGCCTACCACGCCATTGTCTCTTGTCTGTTGCCTCTTACGTCGTGATCTTAATCACCGTGATGATCTCAGCACATTAACGTGGGCTGTTCTCGGTGAATGCGCTCGGTGGAAAGAGGGGACGGTGGTTTCCCATCTTGACCCTCTTAGAAATGTGGAGATATAGGCCAGAGGCATGTTGGGAAGGGCCTTGAATACCCAGACCAGACAAGCAAGGTGGATTTACTGTGGCAGGAATCGAGGAGTTGCTGAAGACTTGGAGATCCGGAGAGTGCTAAAGAGATTAGACCAGTACTTTAGCAGGATGCATTTGCTAGCAGTGTTCTGGATATTCCAGAACAATGGGAGACAGGAGGTGGACACATAATGCCCTCAGGTTTATTGTCTTAGTCCAGGTGAACGCAGGGGGCCTGATCTGAGGGGTGGGGTAGGAGTAGGGAACAGGATTGGGTCAGAGAGACACTGCAAGGCCCCCACGTTTCTGAACTCGGTGACAAGAACGGTGCTTCTCTCTAATAGCAATAGGGGGTCTGCAGGAGGATCTGGTTGAGGGGCAAGGGAGCTAGAGAGAGAGGGGGTGAGCGTTTCTCTTGGTTAGGAGATACTAATGGGAGGTCAACAGGATTTTTAAAAAATTAATGTATTTATTTGAGAGAGAGAGAGAGAGTACACACGGGTGCACACGTGTGCACGCGCACGTGAGTTGGGAGGAGGGACAGAGAGAGACAGAGAGAGAGAATCTTAAGCAGACTCCACATCCAGCTCAGAGCCTGATGCAGGGCTCGATCTGACGACTGGGAGATCATGACCCGAGCTGAAATCAAGAGTCGGATACTCAACCAGCCGAGCCACCCAGGCGCCCCCGCGACAGGACTTCTCATGCACGACCCGTGTCCAGCTGCCCGGAAGCTGATCCCAAGGCAAGGATTTGTGTGTGAGCAGTTCAGCCAGGAGGGAGGCCCTTCCGGAGGAGACCTGCAGGGGAAGGGGGGAGGCAGCAAAGGGAAGGAAAAGAGGAGCCACGCAGGGCATGTCCTTGCCTGGCCTCGCCCGTACGACAGCTCTGGAGGGTGACCGCTTCTGAGTCAGCATGGCTAGGGGACCTAGATTTTCACACCCCTGTCCCCATCGGCCGGTGACTAAGAGCCACAGTGGGGGGATGGGGGGGGTAGTCACCTCCCAGGCACTGCCAGTTCCCCGCACCGGTGTGCAAAGTGGCTCCCTTCTGGTGGCCCGAGGACTGACCTCCCAAAGCGAAGCTTAGGTGCTGGTGGAGCGTGCGAGGTGAAAGCACACTGGCAGGAGCAGAGCGCGCGCGCCAAGCGTCAAAAGGGATCCCGGGGCACCTGGGTGGGGCCGCCACCCTGTCTGCTGTCACAGGGAGCGCCGTCTTGAGAAGGAACGGTGGCTTGCCAGCGACTCTTCTGGCCGGGCTGATCGTCCTCCTCCCCGCCATCTGCTGCTTCCAGGAACAGTGTGGAATCCTCGGCCGGGCGTCTGTTGCAGACTGCACCTCACGTTCACCTTTTTCCATAGAAGACGGGAGGCCAGAGAGCGCATTTCCTTGACGCTCTGGCTTGGGGGCAGGCAGCCATCCAGCCCCGCGGAGGGCTCTGAGTTCCAGCTTGGTATCCATCCCAATGCCACGGCTTCTGAGCCCGCCGCCAGACAGCTCTCTCTAAGGCGGTCACTTGTCAGCAGCGGGGACACTGGCCTCGACCCAGTGGCGGAAGCTCCCGGCCCATCAGGACTTGCCCGAAGACTCCAGAAACCGGAGGACACAGCCGCCACCGTCACGTGTGAATTGCGTGGGCCGGGAGAACACTGAGCTTGAATCGCGAAGTGAATTAAGCCAGGCCCCTGGGGATGGGAGAGGGGAGGGATGCCGCCTCCTTCCTCGCAAGGAAAGAAATAACAATGAAAGCGAGGGAGTACAGAGCAAGACCAAAGAGCCTCCTTGTCACACCCTCCTGGGTTCAGGCCTGGCGTGGTGTGCCAGGCGCAGGCCGGGGTCCCTGAGAGGTGAACCCTGAAACAAAGGGGCTGGTGAGGATTCCTCTTTCCCCCGTGGCTGCCTTCTGTTCTCAGGGGGCCGTGTGGGGGCCATGACAGTTGTTCAACAGTCCGCGGCTCGTCCCTGCTTCTATCCACCCCTTCTGCCACCCCCGTGGCCCCCTCTGCTGTGCTGTCAGCAACCCCTGGGCACGTCACCCTGAGGGAGCGAGGGAGGCAGGCCTGGCTTTGCCCTCAGCTTCCCAGCAGCCAACAAGAAAACACTAGACGGGTGGGAGTCCGCGGTCTTCGCCCAGAAGCCTCGCCTCCACGTCTCTGTCCCCCTTCCTGCCCGAGAGCCGTGCACCAGGTGCCCCGCAGCCGTCCCTCGGTGGGGCTAGCCCCGCGCTGTTGCGAAGGTGGCGCCTTCTCCCCGTGTGGACCGCGCTGCCGTCTCGGAACCCCCACTTACCCAGGTTTTCTCAGGTTTGGCATTCTTCCAATCCCACAGGAATTCAGCTGATAAATGAATTCATACTCAAAGGTTATTGACTTAATTTGTCACCCCCATCCAGGAGCTATTTGCACTGAAAAGAGATCCACCAGGGAGAAGGCCATGTTTCACTGCAAAGAATGCCTTTCCAAGGGGCGGTTGGCGGGGGGGGGGGGGGGGGGGGTGTCGGTTCAGGCGCTGTGGCCTTCGGGCAGCCCCTGTCACCGCTGAGGTGACACAGGAACTTTTGGCTGCAGGCATTTCCCAATTTTAGTGTGTCCTGGGCCCTGGAGATTGGATTTAGTGGGCCTGCGTGGGGCCCAGGAGTCTGCATTTTAATCTGCTCTCTACTTTCCTACGGAAGTGGTCCGTGGACCGATTTTTGAAAAATGCTTGGGTATGAGTCTGCTCCCGCCGCCACAGACTCTCCGTGGCTGAAACAGCAGGAATTTATTCTGTTCTGTTTGTTCAGCTCTAGAGGCTGGGAATCCAAGATCAAAGCATGGGCAGGTTTGGTGTTTCCTGAGGCCTCTGTCCTCTGCTTGGAGAGGACTGTGTCTCTCCCTGTCCTCACGTGCCATGTCTCTGTGTGTCCCCATGTCTCGTTCTTGTAAGGACACCAGTGAGATTGGATTAAGCCCACCCTAAGGGCCTCATTTTATCTTAATCACCTCTTGAAAATTTTTTTAAAGTTTATTTATTTACTTTGAGAGAGACAGAGAGAGCACAGAGACAGGGAGAGAGAATCCCAAGCAGGCTCCGTACCATCAGCACAGAGCCCGAAGTGGGGCTTGAACCCCCAAACTGCAAGATCATGACCTGAACTGAAATCAAGAGTCAGATGCTTAATGGACTGAGCCACCCAGGCACCCCCTTAATCACCTCGTGAAGGGCCCCTTCTCCAGAGGTCCTGGTGGTTAGGGCATCAATATAGAGATTTGGGGGAGGGATACAATCGGCCCGTCGTGGGCACGTAGAAACAACAAAAACGAAGCCAGTTTTGAAATGGTTACCAAGTTCGCTCATCTTTTCAGTAACTGCAAGAGAAAATATACCCGGGTTTAAAGAGATTATGCAGAAAGCACTGGCCATTGGCCGCGGTGCCGGAGGCTGCCGGGCCTCGGACAGCACTGCTGGCCCCTGTTTGGGCAGGCACCTTGGCTCACCCTCTCTCTACATTGCCTTTCCTGTTGTTATTCCTCCTAGGTTTAGAAACAGCCTTTCTTCTTTCAGCATCACGGGAGAGAAGTCTTTGGCGCTGGCACCAGCGTGGCCGCCCGAGGCAGCCCTTGCTTCTGCCTCCGAGGGTGTTTCTTTCTCCAGAAAGAAGCTAGGACCCTTCACCCTCCCCATTCATCAGCACCACGGGTAATCTAATTACAGCCTTGTCTTAAAAGAGTGACTCATTTACAATTGAGACTTCTTCCTTATGAAAATGTAACATCTTGAACTATGTTTTTATGGCCCCCTTTTTTCAAAAATAAAAAAGGAAATTAATTAATTTCCTTGCACACGGGAAAAACTCGAGGTCTTGCCGGTCGTGCGAGGAAAAGATTCTCTCTCTCTCTCTCTCTCTCTCTCTCTCGGCCTCCCGCTGTGTGACAGTGAAATGCTAAAATGATTTTGGCAGGAGAATATTCTCAAAGGCTGTTTTTATTTCAGCAGCAGAAGAGTATCTCAGAACGCAGGCTGCACCTCTGCCCTGTGGGGCTGTTTCTAATTGCACGAGGTGAGCTGCAGAAATCCTTCCCCCAGCCGGGTGGGGAGAAAGCGGCAAGAAACCTAAGAAAGATAATCGTGTCTGCCACACTCAGTGCTCACCACTTAAAGGAATTAACTTGTTGGAACAAAATATTTCTATGGGTGCAGAAAACTATGCACTAGAATAATGAGGCTGACCCCTTCCTTCCGCTTTGCAATCACTGGGGTTTGTTGCTTGTCTCTAATCACAACATGCTATGTTCCTCCTTGCTCACACCTCTGTCTGCGAGACTGGCTGCGAATACTTTAGATTATCACCTTCTCATTTTCAGTGTGAAATAATTGCCCAAGGATGGAAACTGACAAACAAGAATGTGGATTTCGGAAAGCAGCCCACTCCTTTCTTAGGATACCATTATGTGTCATCACCCTCTCCCATCGTCACGCCCACCCCTTTAGAAGCCAAGTTGTGCTTTTGGAGACCTGGATTGATCTGAAATACGGAAGACAGTGAGGGTACTGATATGTTTAATTAAAAACCTATTGGACGCTGTGGCGTACGGGTATGGAGTTCTGGAGGTAAGCCTTGTGGGTTTCACTCTCGGTGCTGCCGCTTACTGGCTGTGTGGCCTTGGGCAAATTGTCTAACCTCTCTGTGCCTCAGTGTTTTCACCTATAAAAATGAGAAAATAATAACAATGCCTTATGGGATGGCGAGGGCGGAAAGAGTTAGCGCGTGTAAAGTGCTCAGGACCATGATCAACATACAGCAAACACTCAACAAATGCCAGCTGTTCTATTTACGCCCTGGGAAAAGAAAGAGTGGATGCCTTCTTTCTCTCCTTGGGAAATGTTTAGTAAGCACTGTGCCTGGGGATCAGGAAAAGTAATCTAGGTCCCTGTCCTCAAGGAGCTCCTAGTTTTGTGCATGTGCCAAATGTGTAAACAACTGACTATAATACTGTATAAGACAAATTTGAATAAATGCTGAGTAAGGATAATAGAACCATCGTATGGGGGCATAAGAGGAGAAGCGCTTAATTGGACTAGAGGATCATGAATGGCATCATGAAGGAAGTGACATTTGAGCTGGACCTTGCTAGGATAAAAGGTCTCTGTAAGTAGAGAACAAAAGAAAGACGTCCCAGGGGGAGTACAAGACCCCTTCGGAGAAAGGCAAGGGTGCCTGTGAAATTGAGACAATGGAATGGAGGGGACCTGGGGCCGGAGAGGGAGTCGGACCCTTCACCTATCCTGCAGCAACCTGGCATCCTGATTTTTTTTTTCCAGGTGAAAGAACTGGAAATAATATTGCGGCATGAAGTTTTTTCCCCGTATTTTTTCCTGTGGAAGAGTTTGCGGGAAAACCGTAATGACGAGCAAAGTCCTACAGTTACCAACTCTTATTGAGCCGCAAGACCCCCCCCCCACTCCCCAATTCTGTCCATACAGGTCACTGATTACACGCAGAGAAATCTTTGTAGTCGCCACAAAAGTGCAGCTACCTCTGGGGTACGGTGCAGCCGTTATTTAACTGTCACGTAACGTGACGACCGAGTGTCCTATTAGAGCTAAAATTTAATTGTGAAGACGGGTACCATATTTAACCGCAATCCTGGGGGGAATGTGGGTTGACAGGCTGTAATTACCCAAACTGGAACCTGGCCAGGGCACACCTACTCTTTGCCAAAAGAGCTATGGGTGGGTGGCGGGGGGGGGGGGGTTTCAAGGACCGCAGGCCCACTGAAGCTGCGGGTTCTGCAGGGTAGGGAATCGGCACTTGCGGCCCCACAGCGCCCCCTAACATAGCTCAGGGCAAGCTCAGGAGCTCCGGGCAGCAGGCCCCTTCTGACCCTCCACACTTTGCCGCCTACCCCCAAGCCCTTCCCTGCCTCCGCCTGGCTCCAGTCCATCCTGGGTTATCAGAAAGTTTCCACTTAGGGTTTCGTGGCTGTGGGTCCTGCAGTCAGGTTTGCGCTGGGTCTTATCTGTGCCTGTCTGTCTGTCTGGCCCTCTCTGGGTGTCTCTCCCCAGGTCCTGCCGTTTCTCTCTTATCATGATGGAAGGGCTTGTGCTGATAAAACAATCACCCACCAGAGCACAGTGGTTCTGATGGCCAGCTGCTGTTTCTACACAGAGATCAATTAGAGACGTCTTTTCGCTGGGGCAGTGGGCTGGTCAGGCCAGTTTACTAAAAAATCCCATTAGGAGTCTGACTGTGAAATGCATTATATTTTGGCTTTCCAATGCAGTTACTACCAGAAAAAATACAAAGTGGGCCAAGAAGAGGTGGAAATGTGGCTTGCTGATGTCACTGTAGGGTTAAAAGGGAGAAAGTTCTGGGCTGCGAGCAGCCGTGTGAATAAATGTGGTCTTAATTTAAGGTTATGGATTTTTTAAAAAGCCTTGCTTTTTGTCTTCAGAAGTCTTGGCATTCATATCAGTTAAAAAATAATTTAGACAGAAAATAAATGTTGGAGCAAACTCAAATTATTATGTGCATTTTAAATAAACCTGTGTTTTCAGCTGCAGACCTAGCATATGAATAATAACATTAATAGTGATCACCGTCATTTGTCAACTGATGATCTTTTCCCTCAGACCTCCCAGGCCCTTGGTTCCTGGCTCTGCTCTTCAACTGAGCCCAAGGCCTGTCCCTCCTGGGCGGGGGGGGGGAGCTCATGATAACAGCCCCCCACTCCCTCTGCAGAGTGGAAAGGTATAAAAGCCCGGGGTTCTGGTCCCAGCTCTGCCCTAATTAGCTGTGTGAACGTGGGCAAGTTGCTTCACACCTCTGGCCAGTTGTCAAAGGATGGAACGATCTCTAAGGATGAACGGCGGAGCCCATAATGTGCAAAATCAAAAAGCAATACAGGAGTGTCACCTGGGAAAAATTTTTCCCCTTTCTTAAAGATGAAAGTTCTGAAAAAAAGGAACAGATTCAAACAGCTACTTCAACAGAGGAATTATTGAACAGGGCACCGGAGGAAGTTAGATTAAGACTAATTTTTTAAAAACGTGCGGGGCGGTTTTCTACTTAGTTTCCAAGAGCACACACACATACATACACACATAGGTACCCTTTGGTCAAAGGCAAAGCCACGTAAAATGCTCACTTTTCTCCCTCTCTGGAAACAACAACAACATCAGGATATTATGTTCTGTCTAATTCTTGTAGTTGTGGAAAACTGTCCAGATACTATCAGCAGAACGGTAATATGCAAGGTTGAACCATATGAAATTTGTCATTTCTAGAGGCCAAAAAGAGTTGAATATAAGAAATTTCTTATGATTCAAACTAATATTATATATGTGTATCTATATACATATTTATATGTAAGGTATATATATACTACACATCAAAAGGTATATATATATATTATTATGTTTATATACAGTTATATATATTATTACATATCAAAAGGTATATATGTGTATAATACATAAACCATTATAAATTATATAAGGGGCGCCTGGGTGGCTCAGTCGGTTTAGCATCTGACTCGTGATTTTGGCTCAGGTCATGATCTCATGGTTCGTAGGATCAAGCCCTGCGTGGGGCTCTGCGCTGACAATGGAGGCTGCTCGGGACTCTCTCTCTCTCTCCCCCTTTCTCTCTGCCCCTCCCCCCTCTTAAAAATAAATAAGTAAACATTAAAAAATAAAATAAATTATGTAATAATAATGTAGTCGAAAGAACTGTGATTCTTCTATATTCTTATTTTTCTAGCAAATACTTTCCCAACCAAAGACTGGTACATTCTTCATATCCCTATCCCTAACACAGAAGGGGATGACCTAAGACTTATTAACAAAACACGCTTTGGCATCCCACGCTACATTTCTAAACATGGGCTCAGACCCCGATTTGGTCCTATAAGAATATAATCAGAAGTTGACATGTGGAAAGGTCACTTAGAGGCACTAGCAGGGATGTTGGCTCCTGGCAAAGGCGAAGGGGGCCCTGGGCACCTGGGGAGAGTGATCCCAGTGGGGCTGGGCCCAGAAGGACCTCTACACAGCTTTACTCAGACGTCCGAGGTCATAATACATATCCCTGGGGAGAGATGTGCTTTAGCAGAGTTTATTGGCAATTAATTTTTATTGGTGATTTAAAAAATTCAAAATACAAGTATTATTATACCCAATAATGATTTCAGGGAAAGCCAATGTGATAGAATGTTCCAGGATATTTTCAAAAGAAAAAGATGAGGCTACTAGGAGTAGGGAAGCTTCCTGGAATAAAGCGAGTGAAGTCCAAAATGAATAATGACATAATGATTCCAGAGAGAAACGATCACATTTTTCAGTGATGAAAAATTTCACTTCCTTATTTTAGGTACTCATGTCTTTATTTGTTTTTTCTTCCACTTCCATAAAACAGCCGGAATAACCAGACCAAGTGCTCCCTAAAAGGTATTTTTCAATGGAGATAACTGTAAATTTTCATTGTGAAAAAAAAATCAAGAAATTATGGAAAAGTATAAAGGAACAAAATAAAAATCACCTGTAATCTCATCATTCACAAAGTATGATTGCAGAGCGCACGATGTTTTTCTGCAGACACACATTTTTAAAGTGCTAAAATACCAAATCATTCCACACCTTCTGTTTCCAACTTTCTTTTTTTCATTTAGTGACATCTATGTGTCACAGACATCCTTCCATATCAATAGATATAAAGCTGCTCGTCTTTTCAAAGTGATTACATGGTATTCCACTGTATGCTTAACCAATCATCTGTTGATACGCACTTAGATCACTTCCGGTTTTGCTACTATAAACCTCACCAAGATAACTAATCGTTATACATCTTTGTTTACTTGTTTGATTATTCCTTAGGATTCTTTCCTAGAGGTGGAACCCATGAGTCAAAAGACAAGGCTTTTGTTACGCCTTGCCAAGTCTCCGTCCAGAAAGGCTGTACCTATGTACAGTCCCATTAGTGGCAAATGTAAATGCCCATTTCCCCTCGCTTTGCCTGGGGAGGATCAATATGTTTAATCTTTGCCGAGCTGATAAATGAAAAATTATACTCTACAGGTTCAGTCTCGCTGGTAATTAAAGAGAAACCAAATAAAAAAAGCACCTTTTCGGTCTTCATGTAGAATTGACTCGTATTTCTTCTTTGGTGGATTGCCTACTCATGCCTTTTGCCCATTTTCCAATGTGGATATTCCTCATTTTCTTATTGATTGAAAGAGCACTTTATATATTAAGGATACTCTTCTTTCAGTTGCTGTCTATGTAAAAAATATTTTTCTCAGTTTTTCTCTTGTCCTTTAATTGGTTCCATTTTTTTTTCTTTTCAATGCCAAACGTTTACATTGTATGTGTCAAAACAGTTCACTTTTTCCCTAAGGGTTTCAGTCTTCAGCGTCACTCTAGCGAGGCAGCATATTCCTCTGCATTTTAGTTTTCCAGTCATACTGAATTGCACTGCTTACCACTGTCTTTTCCCTCCAAAGCACATTTCTTGTTTCTTTCCAGAGGTTCTGGAGTAAAAACGGAAGGGACCTTCGAAACCAGACCAGAGGAAATATGACTATTAATAGTAACACTTGCCGTTTCTATTTTCAGTGTGCTATAGGAGCACTAATTAGTAACCCCCTTAGCCTAGCCCCAAGGGTCACTCTGGCTGCCATTCACTCACTCTGCAGGATACTGTGGCATAGGGCAGGGAATGCTGTGGCATTCGTCTGGTGGGCAGCGCTCTACCTGGCCAAGACTTCAATCCAGGCTCCTGATTCCCCATCTGTGCTTAAATTAAGGTAAGGCAATTTCCTCCACACAGGCTGGCAGCTTTCCAGAACGCACTGGGCCTGCCAGGACGAGTTCTCTAGCTGAGAAGCCACTGCTGTTCCTTCCCCCTTCCCAGAAACGGGAAATCATATAATCTATAGGATGGTTTGCAACCTGGGTTTCTAACTTTGTCTTGGACCACTGAGGGGATTGTACCACTATTGAATTCACTCCTGATTTTTGACCATCCGGATGCTTACTGCAAGAGTTAGGGAAGGCGAAGTAACGTGGAGGAAATGCATGGGTGGAAGGTACCTTCTAAGTCAGTGAATGGTGTGATCCCAAGGCCGCCTTACGTGGAACTCACTCACCCCATGAAGGGGGATCGGGCTCCCTCCAGTGCCAGGCACTGGGCTAGGGGCTGAGGGGACAATGAGGCTTGGCAGCTGCCACGGAATCTGATGTGGACTGGTACGTCGAAGCTATGGACAGCATAGGCCTCTAGGGCCTGACGGAGGAGAGGTTCCTGAGGAGTGGCCTCTCTGCTGAGATCCAATAGACCCACAGGAGTTTATCAGGAAAGGGGGAATCCGGGCGCCTGAGGGAAATGAAGGCAACGTGTAAGCTTCTGAAGAGCGGAGTAGGAGGAAAGCCAGGACAGTTGGATTCGGAGGAGGTAAGGGATGATAGCAGTGTTTCTTACATTATCTTTGGAGAAGGGTTAGGGATTCGCCCCGCGCCCACGTATCCCAGACCAACACTTTTGTGATAAAATGCAATAAAATGGATTAACAAATGTTAGCGCCTTCAAAATACAAACCCCACTTTTTTTTTATTACTAGATTCCACAGGCAAAAGCTCCTCTGCCGAATTGCCATAAAAGTTCACCTGAGTCTTCGTTTCCGTACTCAACCTCGTGGCCGACCAGCAACAGTTTGCACACTGGTCCCGGTCCGCAAAGCCCGCTTTTGGAGCTGCGCTGAGCCAGAGCTTTCTAGGAAGGGGGTGGGGTCGCCGGCGGCCACGGCGAGGTGTTGAGTCAAGGGCGGTGTGGGAAGTGTCCTTTGAATGTAGTAACAAATAGGTAGTTGCAAAGAGCAGTTTCGATGGAGTGGTTGAGACAGAAGCCAGACCAAGCGGGGTGAGGAGTTCACCAGCATTCCCAGCAACTAGAAAACACGCAAGGGGAAGACGAGGGACAACAGGAGGCGCCTAGGCCGGGTCCCTAGGCCGCCGCCCAGACAAGATGGGTAGCGGCCGCAGGCGGGTGAAGTGTCAGCTGGGGTTCTAACCCCGGGCCTAATGCCAATGCCAATGCAGCACCCCCCTCCCGCGCCCCCCATCCCCGGGGTTTCCCCCGCGGAGGGGGGGGGGGGAGGAGCAGCCTGCCGAGGAGCCAGGTGGCGGCGCTGCTGCATGGCCTGTCTACAACTGGTAGGCCCCAGAGCCCACGACGAAGGGGTGCCTGGCCTCCCTCGTCAACAAGGAGGCGCTCTGCGCCTGTGCCGTGCACTTGCTGGCCCGCCAGGGGTGCGTGCGCACCGCTTCCGGGCACGGGGAGCGGTGCTGGCAGTGGGCAGGGCCGTCTTCCACGCTGCGTTCACGGGCATGGCCGCCGCGTGCACCGACGTGGCGCTGCGGGAGGTAGAGGCGGCGGCCTACCTGGCCCTGCTCAAGTTTCTCTCCTCCCCTGAGGTCACGACCACGCGGCACACCCGGGGCCGGCGCTCCAGGCCGACCGCCTGGAGTTCCAGAAGAGCCTCAGGGCTGCCCACATGTCCGTGCCGCTGAGGCAGGTGAGACTCTTCAGTGAACCCCAGCCGGCTGACCGGTTTCTGGAGAACGTCGGCAAAAACACCGCCGAGGTGGCCGTGCTGGCGCTGGACACAGGAGGCATTTTGGGGGGTGCGTTTGTTCAGCGCCGTTGTCCACTGGTCCGAGGCTGAGGGTCAGCGACAGCAGCTGCAGGTTTCTCCCGAGAGCAAGTGCGAGGTTCTGGGCAAGGCGCTGGCCCTCGTCTGCTTCCCAGTGATGACCATGGAGGAGTTTGCTGCAGAACCTGCGCCCAGGGCATGCTCGTGGACTGCGAGGTGGTCAAGCCTCTTCCTGCACTTGGCCGTGCATCCCAAGCTGCCTGTGGACTTCATGGACCAGCAGGGCGGAAGGAGTGCAGCAGCATCAACAGCTTCCCGCAGAGGGAGAGCCACTGGGGCTACAGCAGCACCAGCGGCCACATCAGGTTCAACATCAACAAGAGCATTTTCGCGGTTGGCTTTGGGCTGTATGGCTCCATCCACCTGGACCACTGATGACTACGTGAACGTCCAGATCATCCCCACGGTCAGCGACACGGTCAGGGCCAGAACGACAGGGGCTTCAGCTGTGATGGCTCCACCAGCACCTTCTGGGTCGTGTTCCAGGAACTGGCGGAGGTGCTGCCCAGTGTCAACTACGTAGCCCGTGCCACGCCGAAGGGCCTGGACTCCCATTAGGCACCAAAGGCCTTCCCAAGGTGACCCATGAGTTCCCTACCACGGAGGGCCAAGATGTGTCTTACCTTCTGCTATGTGGCCAGGAACAACAATGGCAGGTCCACGGAGGACAGCCACATCTCCAAGGTCATCTACACCTAGGCCCCTCAGGCCCCCAGCCCGTCCGTGGAGGTTGGCCAGGACCCTGAAGTCACCTGATACAGGTAGGCCACCCCACGTTTCATGCAGAGCCCCGGTGCCCCCCTGCCATGGGGGTTGTCCACTCACTCCCTACCACATTCCTGGGCGTCAGGAGAGAGTCTTTACTCTCCATGGTGGTGAGCGTGGCTGCCTGTTCAGAGGAGCCGGGATGTGGCCGGGGGCAGGGGTGGGGGCCACGTGAGCCAATCCCTTAGGACTTGGGATGCACGACTGGCCCGGAGCCTCCCTGAGCCGAGGGTGCACTGTCCCGAAATCTCAGGGCCACCTGACCAACTGCCTGACCATAGGCTTTGAATGAGTTTTCGTCTCGTGTTTGTTTTCGTTGAACTGCCCATGGCACTGCATCTTGGATTTCCAGTTCTCTAGTAGGAGTATGTGGGAGAGGCTTCTAGTGCATTTGGTTGGGGTCTTGTGCTCTTTTGTTCCGGTCAGTTCACTGGGGATGTTTAGGCCATCCTGAGCCTGGCCCCCAGAGCACTGGCCGGAGCCCTGGAGACTAGGAGTCTTTGGGCCTGGAGCCCCCTCAGAGTCCTGAAGGCTGGCTTCCTGCCAGGCTCAGGCCCACCCAGTGGGCCTTGTGAAGGGCCATACTTGTCTAGCCTCTCTGAATGGGCCCTTCCAGGCCCCTGCAGCTGAGTGCGTGGACCTCAGACCTGATCTTCCTGGGAGGGGCAATGGTGTGAGTCAGCCATGGTGGCCATGTCCCCAGCTGGCCCACCTGTACATACTGGAGCCCTGCCCCAGCTGGCCTCTGAGGGAGCACTTTGCTCAGAGGTGCTGGAGGGCGTGGCCCCTCCCCCAGCTTCCAGGTACCTCCCCACTCCCAAAGCCTGTGTGTTTCTGCCCCAATGATTCCTTCTGGAACCTACATTCTCCCCCAAGCCATGAAATAGTTTTTAAAAATAAAGAAAAGAAGTATACCTACAAACAAACAAGCAAGAAAGCAGAGACAACCCCATGAACTGTTTAGGCTTTATATTGATAAGCATCATCCTTGTTTACACAAAACGGTTGCCAAAAAATCTATGTTTTGACATGGAATCCAGAGACAGTAATGGGAAAAAGGGTGTGGTGTAGTAGCAAATGTATTGGTCTAAGACTCCAGAGGCCTAGAGTGTCAAGTGGGGCCAGGCAGTCATAACCTGTGTGATCTTGGGCATCATTCACCCCCTCTGCCCGTCAGTTTCCTTCTCTGCCAGATGAGGGGGTTGTACAAAATCTCCGTTACTTCCAACGTTTGCATTGTATGACTTCACTGTGAAGTAAATCACTGCAAATATCAATATTCCTCAAAACTTTTGGTGCACGTTCATGGTGTTAACGTAGAACCCACTTCCTGGTCCAGCCGGAAGGGAGAGGAAAGAATGTGAAGGCGTGTTCGAGCTGGTCTGGGTTTTGTGAAAGCCCCAAGTAAAGGTGCCGGCTGGGGGAGTTGGGATGTGGAGCGCAGTTATGGCTGTGGTCTAAGCTGGGCAGGGGTCTGGGAGACTCTGCAGCGGGGTCACTTTTCCTTTTCTGCCCCAACCCCTCTGAAGCGAAAGGACCGTTGGCCGGATCGTTGGTCCTCATCCTTGTTCTTTCTATAGCTGAGAACCTGCCCTGTCGTTCTGTTTATTTTTTAGTCTCTGCTATCACAGCGTCCAAATGCAGCAAATTGTGAAGTGTCGCTACAGGTCTTTCTCCCATCTGTCGTGTATTATCTTTGAACACTACTCCTGGCTTTATAGACCTTCCTGTGACTGTGTTCCGCATTGTCTTCTGGGCAGAATTAGCAGAGGCGCTGCGTGGCCACGGGCACAGAAGCACAGGCGCGCGCACGCTATTCGGTCGGAGCAGAGGGAGGCGGTTCGGTGGGCTCAGTTAAACACCGAATCGCCACGCGCTCCCCGTAGAGTGGCTCCCTGCTGATGGGCAGCGTTGAAAGCAGGGGCTGCTTTTCACGGGTTCCCTCGTAGCTTCACGTCGTTCCCTGCCCATTAAGTAAAACTGGGACAAGCCATTTGGGTGGTTGCGGCCACATCTGGCTGGAGTGCCCAGCTGTTGCTCTTTCCTCTCCTCGGTGTTCAGTCCCCGTGATGTGGACTCATTACAGCTGTGATCGTTGCTGATGACATTAATGCACTGTGCCGCTTCTCCGTCGCACGTGCCATCTGCTCCCATCAGCCCTGTGGGGTAAGTGGTAGGTAATTGTTTCCCATCGGTAGTCCATTTTCTCAGATAAAGGATGCGAGCTTCAAAAATAAACATCCACTCTGAGTCATGGTGCCGAGGCCAGCATGGATCTGGGGGCAGCCATCCCATCTACCTCGAGTAGTGGGTGAGCCCGCTTTTCCGGTAATTCAAGTCAAAGGGCAATTTGATTCATTAACAGTGGCTCTCGGAGAGGAGGAGGTTCAGGGAGAGTGTAGAGGCAAAAAAAAAAAAAAAAAAGAAAAGAAAAAAAGAAAAAAAATCCCCGAGAGTTCTTCTAAACCAGCTGGGTCAGAGCAGAGAGAAGGGGAGGGATGGCATGAGAAATTGGTGATTCATCAGCTAAGGCTCGCTAGTGGATGGGAATGAAAGGTAAGAGCCCGGGTAATTTCAGTGCGGGCTTTGGCTCCACGGTCTCAGCTCTCGGCTTCGGCTTCCTCACGGAGGACCACGGGTTCCAGACCAGAGTCGGGAACGCAGAGCGCCAGGAGCGCCAGGCAGGGCTCAGAAGGTGGGCAGGCAGAGAGGGCAGGACGGGGCGATGCCATAGAGGAATCGACAGGCCAGCTCATGGAAATTATGATGGGAGCGAACGTGACTTAGCTGCGGCCTCCCGGACTCCCAAGACGGCTGGTCGGGCTTGCTTTTTTTTTCCCCCCCCTTAAGGAAATTGCATCCTGCAGTTCACTTTTAACCTGCTAAGAACTGCCACCCAGCATCCTCGAGGTGACTTGTGCCTCCCCTCGGACCTCATCCCTACCTATGTCAGCTATGTATTCAGCAAATATTTGTCGAGCTCCCCCAGGATGCTGGACACCGTTCTGACGGGGGGCGTTGCTCCTGGCCTCCGGAGCTGGGCAGGCGCGGATTTGCCATTTGCTGCTTTCATCCTGTGCAAACCTGCAACCCCTCCAAACTCGGGTTTGCACACCTCTGCAAGAGGGCAGTCGTGCCGTTTTCCTGTGATTGTCATGACAGGCAAAGGAGAGGGTGTGTGGCTCAGGCCAGAGGCAGCACAGGCCTTCGGTAGACGTGGGGGCTGGAATGATGACCCTCCCTCTTTTGACACACACCGGTCCGTCCCGTCACACACGTCCCCTCATCTGTGAGGTCCTCTCGTGCCTGCTCCACCAGCCTGCCTGCTGCCCACGTCTGCTGGCTCAGGCACCGATTTCATAGCTCCTGTGCCCAGCTGCCGGTCCCCACTTTCTTTCCGGACGGCCTCATTCCTGGGTGGACGGGGTGGGGGCAGGGCTCTCCTCCCGGCGCCCCTGGGGCAGCTGAGCGGGTGGAGGGGACGCACTTCTGGCTCCTTCCTGCCAGCCCAGCGCTCCTAAGCGAGGGGAAGGAGATTCCTTTACACCAGGCTTGCTCCAGTCGCTGCCAGTCCCGCTAATTGATTCATGTTATTTTATTTTCTGTACTGGTGGTTAGGGCCTCCAGCAATTTTATGCAAATTTATGAACCTTATGCAAATGAGGGCATCCCTAGACTAATTGCACACAAAATGCGAGCTTTGTGGGTACCTCCCCCATTCAAGTGTGCCCTGACTCCTTCTCATCCCTTAAATTACTCCCAAACTCCCCTATGCCCACAAGCCCCCAAGATCAGCAGCCTCCCCCTCTGCCAGCCTCCCCACCTGCAGGCTTCTCAGTGGCCATTTTGGAATGTTTGAGGGACAACATCAGCTCTGCTTGTTGCGAGGGCAGGAGGCTGCCAGCGTCCCAGCAAACCCTGGCTTTGGGGGACACTCCTCTCCGCTTGTTTTCATTTTATGTCATTTTGATCTCATCCAGCTTCCTCTTCCAGTCCTCCCGGGACAGGTAGGACCGGCCTACTGCAGCCTGGAACCTGCCAGAGGCTCATAGAACTGGCTTGATGTGGCCCCTTTGGGTAAGGGCAGGGTTGTATGCGACCCTCGCGTTTCCAGGGGACCCTGTCCCCAACCTTGGGCTCATTCTTGGTGCAAGAACGCTGACCACTAATCCCCAGGAAGGTGCTATCTTAGGTGGGGTTCCCTAGAAGCAGGGCCTGAGACAGGAATTTAGGTGCAAGTGACTTGTTGAGGGAGGGCTCTGGGGAGAAGCCCACGAGGGAAGCAGGGTGGGATAGGGGAGAAGCTGAGCCGGTGTGGGTTCAGCCTAAGGTCTTCAGCGGGGAGCTCTGGCACCTTGAGGCAAGGGAGTGGCTTTCTGTATCACACGCCACACCCCCCTAGACGGGCATTGGTTGGCAGTCACCACAGGGGACAAGGGTGGTAATCTGCCAGGCATTTGGGGGCAAGGAGGCTCCCATCTGAGCCCCCAGCGGCTGGGGGATGGGTGACCGGCCCAAGTCGGGGACCAGCAGCGTTTCCTACTGGTACTGAATAAAATGCCCGGACACAACCACCGACACCAAGGCTTTTACATTTCCTTTGTTTGTTTAACCTAATTTAATGTTAACATCCCTGTAAAGCGAGCATTTAAATCATACCGATTTTATAAATCTGCTAGTGCTCAGGGCAGTGTGCCACCTGCTTCCAACATCATATGACCAGTAAACCTCCTAGACGGAGGAGGGATTTGAACTTGGACTGACTTCCCTGGGAGCCTGTCCGGCCTGGCAGTGGGCCAGGACTTTTGTCTCCAGCCACTTACATGTCCAAGGTCAGGCTGTGCCACTTCCGGATTCTGATTCACCTACCTGTCCTCAAGAGCCCACTTTCCCTTATTCTCCCTTTTGTATGGCTTCTTACAAATTCCCTCAGAGAATGTGTGTTGGGGGGGGTGGGGTTGCAGAGAGGTGGGCACCAGAGTCTTAGGGGACAGGAAGCAGAGCCAAAGCTTCTTAACCCTTCCTTCCTGCTCCTTCCTCTCCCCTTCTGTCCCATCTCCCCAACTTCAGTCCCTTTTTGGCCTCCTCCCCCCCACCTTCCCCTCCTCCTCCTCTCTCCCCTTTCTCTCCCTCCCCTCCCTTTCACAGCTCCCCTTCCTGGCCCATCCCCCTTTCCTTCTTCCCCTTCTGACACCTTTCCCTCCCCTCTGCTATCTTCCCCTCCCTCCATTTCTGCCCTTGGCACCTGCCTTCCCCCTTATCTCCTTGCCCTCCACCTGAGCCCCCAGAGAAGCCGAGGTCTGTACCTCTTGGCTCCAGCCCGATTAGATTAGCGGGCTCCGGGCTGTTGCAGAGCAGACAGCCCCTCCTCCCTGGCCCGCTGGGGTGGGGGCAGCAGGAAGGGAGGCCGGAAGGACTCAGGCTGCAGAGGCCCCTCAGACCTGCAGGTGGTACCTGGATCCTTCCCCGAGTCTCAGCGTGGCAGTCGCACTAGAGGAAGGTGCAGAGGGGGAGCTGGGGGGAAGAGGAGGCTGGCCAGAGGGGCCCGATTTATCTTGACTCAGGGAACAGCCCCCCCCCGCGCCCCCCCCCCCGACAGCCCTGGCCAGAGATGGCTAAGCAAAGAATGCGCTACAGATCCAAGGATCTGTGTGGCTTCCAGAAGGTAAAAGTAGACTGTGATGCCAGGTGCCTGCGCATCGGTGCCATACCGGCTGCCGTTTGGCCCTTTGTACAGATTGCAAGGCCGTAGTTGACCTGCCTTCCTCCTGAGAGGTGTTCTCCATGCAGACCAACTGGCCAAGGAGTGTAACCGTCATTAGAGCCAGCATCACAGTAGCTCTTACCACATGTCTGGTGTTGTGCGAAATCTCCCCCTTTTACACATAAGGAAACAGAGGCACGTTGAAGTTAAGTTACACGGCTGGCAAATTGTGGAGCCAGGATTCAAACTCAGGGAAGTCTGGCTCCAGTGTGGGCCGTTAACCACCATACTGACAACCTGTCCTTGCTAAGTGTTTTGCTGCTCAGGATGTCCCCGTAGGCTCAGAGAATGGGAGAGAGACCGATCTGGGACCATTTTCTTGAGACGGCAGCCAGGGAGGGGGTACCATTTCCCTGGGGCAGGTGGCCACAAAGCTGGGAGTTTCTCTTTACCCTCTCCCTGCATCTGTGAGCTGTGTGTCTGTGCATTCCTGTGTCTCTGGTCTTGCCTGGTGGTTCTGGCCAAAACTCAAACCATGGGAACCCTGTTTCCCCAGGAGTGGGAAAAAAAATCTGCGCTTCTTCTCTCCTGGGGGTCGGCCCGGGAGCTGCCCCGTGCCGCTGCATGGACCTTACACACTGCCCTCCCCAGCTCTTCCATTCCTGTGGGGGACACTTGCCAGTCTCTGCACTAGTGCCCGGGGTGGGGGGCTGGACATCTGGAATGATCCACGAGGGGTGCAGCTTTGCTGTAAAAGGAAGGAAGCCCATCACCACGTGTCCTAAGTGGTCCCCTACGAATGGGGCCAAGAACTGACACCTTCCCAAATCCCTTAGAATTTGGCATCTGTTCCAATGGCAGCCATTTGTTGAGGCCTTCTGCGGTTCCAGGCCTCTTTACAAATGTTATTGCACCTCTACACACCAAGTACCTTACCCCCACTTTAGAGGTGGGAAAACTGAGACGTGGAGAGGGTAAGTGACCTCCTGGCCCAAAGTCCTGCAGCAGGTTGCCCGATCCCCACACCCGTGCTTTCCCCACACGGCGTCCTCCTGCTGGGGTCGGAGGGGAGCTGTGCGGTCTGCCTGCCAATGCCTCCCGCTCTGCTTTGCCCATGGCCCTACCGCCCCCACCCCTGCTGTTCTCGCTCCTTCCTTTCTTCTTCCCATTTCCCGCTTGTGCTTCCACCTGCCGCCTGCCCCCCTGCCAGCTCAAGCCCGAAGGGGGAGCACTTGGGGTGTCGGAGGGAACGGCCCCCTTCCTTTCCCTGCACTGTTACTCCTTGTCCTGACTCCTGACTCAGTTAAAATCGAAAGCTAGAGGTGTCCCAGGGCCGAGGACACAACAGACCACGGGCGTGAGTGGGTGTGCGTTGGTGTGTGCGTGTGAGAGAGTGTGCCCGTGCCGGGGAGGTACCTGTGGAAGCGTGAGGGGGAGCGTGTCTGGGTGTGGGTGTGTGCCCGCACACCCGGCAGTGGTCTGCAACAGGGAGCAGAGCCGCCTTCAGCAGATCGGGAAAGGAGTTGGCCTGCGGGCTCCGTTGGCACTCGGCTCTCACGGGGATGGGATGCAGGGGGGGCTGGCAGCTGGAGCCAGACGGCCGGGCACCCGAGGGCTGTGTGTACCCCTGCTTCTCGGGGCCCATCCCGCAGCTGCCCGCAGACCTGAGAAGCAAGGCTCTGGGTGGTCTTCCCGGTGGAGCTGTACTGCGTTGGCTTGGAGTGTCAGAAGGGGCCCGGTCGAAAAAGAAGGCTGGAGCTGGGAATGTCGTGGCAGTTCTGGGTAGCGGGAGGGAGAGGGAAGCCGTTTTGAGCAGGGCACAGTGGGGAAGGGCCGGCTTCCCCACCCCTCTCCAGGGCAGCCGCCTCTGCCTCTGGGACCTCAGAAAAGAAGGAGGGGAGGGCCGCGGGAGGTGCTGGGAGGACACGAAGGGGCAATCTGAGTTTGCAGTGAAGGCTTTGCCTAGGACCTCCCAGCCACTTGCCTCAGCACGAAATTAAGGGAGGAAGGCAGGCTGGCTGTCATGTCCTGGGAAGACCCAGATTGCGTAAGCGCTCGTTCCCAAAGGCCCTGGGAACCCACTCTGTGTGGTCCAACGCCCCACCCCCACAGCCCAGTCCCTGCCAGACAGCCTGGACCTCACCACATGCTCATCGTAAGGGCTGCCGTGGAGCGTGCAGACAAGGGTGAGGTTCTCTGTCAGGCCGGAGTGCTGGCAGACCAGGGCCAGGGGCACACCAGGCTCTTTGACAGCACAGGTCCGTGCTGAGAACAAACAGCTTCTCACGGGCAAGTAGCAGAACGAGTGTCTCAGATGTGAAGTCCTGGGTATTGCGGGCACGTGCTTGCAGAAAGGCACGGACCGAGGCTAATTCCAGCATCGGCACCTCTCCATCCTTGCTCTACTCTGGCACAAGCCCTGGAGTTTTTAGGGGAAGTATAATGATAAGGCGACCGAGCGGCCTCTGCGTGTCCTGTCGCCAGGAAGACCAAAGTCAGGGCCGGCAAAAGTCTGATCATTCCCTGGGAGTTGTTGGAGCCTTTCTGGAGCTCCCCACGTCTGGGGCCTGGCAGAACTTCTGTAAGGCAGGAGTCCTTGATGAGCCTTTGCCCCACCCCCTTCTGACCTGTATAGGCATGCTTTGCTAGAAGGAGAACTTTTGCTGCCCTGTTTAGTTTTCTTTTGGGTAGAGCCTCCCCAGTCCCCACGTACAGGAATGATGAGGGATGGGATCTTAAGGGGAAGTGCTCCCCACATCCTCCGCTCTCATCTAACACAGTTGTCCCTCCAGGAAGGCCCGAGTCGGCCTGGCCGGGGCCCATCTCCAGCTTCTGAGCAGATTTATAATGAAATTCAAACGAGATTGAGGTTATCCAGGGTGAACAAGGCTGCTTCTTGTCCCTCCTTTCTCTGTAGAGGGCTGCAGACTGTTGATCTTAACCTTCAAGAATTGTCTTTGAGAGTGGAGTTAGGTAGGAGGGAGTGGATAAAGGCCAGGGTGGGAGTCAGACTCACCCTTGATGTCCATTTAAGCCCTAGGGGTGGGTGCCATTCCTTAGCTAGGAGAGAATAGGGACAAGGGGCTTCAGAACCTGAACACCTGTGTGCCCTTGAGATCCTCAGGAGGCTTCTAGAGCAGGATGGCCATTGCTGCGCATAAGAGCATACCCCGGTGTGAACCCCAGGCCCGTTCCAGCCGTTGTTTGGGGGAACTGAACTCAGCACAGTGGGAACGATATGCTTCATTTCGTCTTCTGGCTGAGAATCCGTGTTCGTTTTCAGCTACCTCCTTTCTTCTGCCTCTCGAAGCATTAGCCCATCTCTGGGCTCTCCTAAGCAACAGAACGCATTCCAGCAAGCAGGGGGCGGCCACTAGGAATTGCACTGGCCAGGACTAAAAGCCTCGTGCCTTCTGCCCTGTGGCCGGCCATACTTCCTGCACACCGGGGCAGGCCAGGCCAGGCAGCCAGACTCGGGCTGACCCGCTCGCAGCACTGCGGAACTCTGGCCCCCAGTCTGCGGGATTCCAGCAAAGGTGCCATTTCCATATTCTCTGGCAATAACTAATTAGCGATTATAAAGCTCTTTGAAATATGAAGTGCTGCATGATAATATCTGTAATGAGCCTGATTCTTTCCCTCTTGCATGGGGGTGGGGGGGGGGGAGTAGGTTTTACACCCATTAAGGGGAGTTGGGCTGCAAGCAGCCTTCCTTCCCTGAGGGGCATCAGAGTCTGGGTCTGATCAAGCGGTCCTGGGGAGGGGGCATCAGAAAGCGGCCCACCGGCAAGGCATCGCTTTGACGCCCGCCCTTCTCCAGTATTCTACCCCCTCCCCATCAGCCGCTTACCAGCTTCTGACTTACCCTCCCCTGGGCAGAGGAGGGGGCGCTGAGGATGATGGATGGAAAGGGGAGAAGAGAAAGGTGGAGTTAGGGTGAGGAGAACGAGCTGGGCTCGTGGTCTCCTTAATGTGATTTAGAATTTCATATTAATATATCACCTCAGAAAAAAATTAATGAGAAACGTGAAGAAAATAGGATAATGAATATGATAATATATGGGGAGTGCTTTGGGCTTCTTGGAACAAAGGTGCAAGGAATTATTGCTGTGATTTTCTCACGGTGCATATATATTTTTATTAAACTCTAAAAAAAATGCCAGTAGATTCACTTCTTTGCAAGGTATTAACGCCCCGCAGAGGAGTCATTCTTCAATTAGTTTCCTGAGCCTCGGCCCACCTCTTGGCTGTTTTCTCGTCACTCTTCTGGAGACTTCCAGCTTAAGGGACAGGGGAAGTAGATCAGAACGCTCAGTGGCTTTGCCCAGAGTGTCTAGTGCACACACGTGCCTGGGGAGAGGGCTTCCTGACCAGCGGGCGCTCAGGAGGGCTGGGTGGTGGGGGCGGGGGGAGTTGAACGCAAAGGGGAACTAGGAGTCCGGGTCCTGGCCGGATGACCACTTGGGGTAGCCCGGAGGGAAAGGACAGCGTCCTTGTGTTCACTTTCCTGGCCTGTCTCCCCCGCCAAGGGTCTACTTGGGCCAGACTTGTTTTCGATGATTTACATGTAATTAAACAGAAGTTGCCAGTTGGAAGGGAGCTTTGTGGGGCTACCTTGCCAGGGGACTGCAGAGGCTAGAACTAAGCAGAGTGTCACATGTCTTACTGTTTCTCACTTCCGTGTACCAGTGGTCCTCACGGCATGGTCCCTGGACAGCAGCACAGTGTCACTGGGATCGGGTGAGACACACACATCCCCAGGCCCCATCTCAGACCCACTGAATCAGGAAGTGTGGGTGTGGGGCCAAGCAATGTGCTTTGACAAGCCCTCTAACACCCTCACGTTGGAGAGCGCTTATGCCGGAATGAGTATTCCACAGGAAGCTACAGATTGTCCTTTTCCAGGAGGAAAAGGGGGTGGCCGGTGGCGGTGGTGGCGGCCCTTGGCAAAAGCGCACGAACTAAGGTACAAAAGCTAAATAGGTGATGGGGAGGTCTGAGACACCGGGTGCCACACAGGCTGGATGTCCCAGAAAGCAGACTCTGGGATGGAGTTTAGCATGTGGGAATGGCCTTGGGACCAGTGCCTGTGGGAGGGAGGGGAGGAAGCAGGACTGGGCAGAAGTGGAGCTGTCATGAAAGCACAGGGACAGCCTCGGATGGCCCATCAGTGGCGGCCGAGTGGAGGCGCGATGACCAGACCTATACCCCACCTGCTAGGAGGGGCGTGGTCTTGGCCTCGGCCGCCCTTAGCTGCCGAGGCTGTCTTGAAGGGGCCCGAGAGCTGAGAGCATCAGGGATAGGGATAGTCTAGGGATAGCGCTGTCCGTAGCCAGGCGTGAGTCCCTGCCTGCAAAGGGATCTGTAGGCGCCATCACCCTGGACGATATCATTTGAGTTGCCATGGGTGAACAGGAAGCCAGAGCGAATCCTCACGGTCTCTGCCACCCCGTGCCAGGGCACAGACCCCTCACTGCTGCCTGCACACTTCAGGTACTTTGTACCCAGCCAGTATCCAACAGAGAAGCTGCTGAAGGAACGGGAGGGCTTGGGTCTCCGAGGGCCGTGGGCCTCACTCCTACCTCTGCCACTCACCAGCTGGATGACCCCGGTCACATTTCTCTCTGCCCCTCTAAGCCCGTTTTCTCAGTAGGAGTTGCTATTCATATTAGATGTGCTCGTTCATAAAGGACCTAGGAAATTGTAAAAGCTTCCATTCATTCAATAAATATTTATTGAGAGCCAACAATACGTTAGGCTAGGAATGCCCTCCCTGCCCTGATGGCCTTGAGAGTCTAGTGGAGAGAGGTCAGAAGTCCAATAAACACACAGACATTTAACTACAAATTATGGTGTTATAAAGGGACAGAACAGGATGTCAAAGAAGATACAAAGGGCCATAAGTTAGATGGGAATGTTCTCTTTCCAGATGAGGAGTGAAGGATATGGAATCTTCTGGGGTGGTGGGGGATGGGGGTGGCGTTTGGAGCAAAAGGCCTGAGGCAGGAAAGGGCTTGGCTCCTTAAGGATCCAGGGCAAGGATGCTGGTGAGGAATGATGGTGGCTGGGATGCCTCATGACAGTGAGGACAGGGTTCAGATAGGCCCTGCAGCAGAGCCGGTAGGACTTGGTGGTCGGGTGGAAGTGAGGGGTGAGGGAGAGGAAGGTGGCGGCTTTGGCTCCTCAGTTTCCGACTTGAACACCTGGGAGGGAAGTGCAGTTCTGGAAAGCGGCTGTGGGATGCTGGAGGAGGAACAGAGACGAGCAATGCTCAGGAAAGCTTAATTCTTCCACCTGCTGGCTAAATGTCCGTGGCACTGAATCAGGGAGGTCCTGATGCATGTTGGGGGCCATAGCAAAGAATATCAGCAGCAAAGAATTGGAACTGGAGGGACCTGACTAATGCACAGTGAGAAGACAAAGGACAAGGAGAAGGAGGAAGAGAAGAAGGAAGGAAGGCAGACGGTGAAGCAAATCGACAATAGCTAATATTCATTGAGTACTTGGCATGGGTCGTGTGCTATTCGAAGCATCCGACATGTATTATTTATGCCTGACAGCCAATTCTGTGAGGCACATAAAATTGTTATCCTTGTTTTACGTACAAGCAAAAGGAGGACCAGAGAGGTTATGTAACCTGTGTGAGGTCACACAGCCAGGAGGTGGTGCAGCCAGGCTTTGGGACCAGGCAGTGCCGTTCTGGAGCCCGGGCTCCAACACACTATGCCTTGATGGCAGCTGATGCGAAACAGGCATCTTCCAGGAGCGCAGTTTCACATACCCCTCCCCGAAGCCCCGTTTCACTAGCGGAGCACCTGAAAGCTCGGAAGTTCAACGACTTGCCCAAGGTCACACAACTGGAAAACGGCCGAACCAGAGTTCAAACACGAGTCTGTCTGACTTCAAAGGCCCTGCTGTAACCACCACACTGTACCTTTCCCCAGAGGCATTCAGACTGTCTTCAAGATTAAGGAGGTAAAGTAAGTTTGCTGTGTTTCATCCCAACGGCCGGATCTTATGCCTGTGATAGTAAGAGAGACATGCCAGATATCTCCCCCCTCGTATTCCTTGACACGCTCTCAGATTCTCCTTGGAACTCAAGTGTTCGTTCCTTGTCCATCTCTCCATTCCTCGGTGCATCCAGCCAGCCAACATTTCCATTTCGAACTTTTTTTTTTTTTTAATTTTTTTTTTTTCAACGTTTTTAATTTATTTTTGGGACAGAGAGAGACAGAGCATGAACGGGGGAGGGGCAGAGAGAGAGGGAGACACAGAATCGGAAACAGGCTCCAGGCTCCGAGCCATCAGCCCAGAGCCTGACGCGGGGCTTGAACTCACGGACCGCGAGATCGTGACCTGGCTGAAGTCGGACGCTTAACCGACTGCGCCACCCAGGCGCCCCGCCAGCCAGCATTTCTTGAGACTCAGCCCTGTGCACGGTTCTGTTCTAGCTCCTGTGGTTCAGCGTGAATTTAACACCGTGTCCGTGACCTTGGCAGTTTTGCAATCTGGTGGGAGAATATTAAGGGCCATTTGTATAGCTCTTTTTGGTAGCCCGAGCCCCTTCACGTGTTTTTGCCATTGACCCTTCCCATGCTTAGCATGGTCCTTTCATAGATGAAGACAATTCTGCCAACAACCACATGTGCTTGGAAGAGGATCCCGAGCCCCAGAAAGGAGCAGGGTCTGGCTGACACGTTAATTGTGGCATGGCAGAATTCAGCAGAGGGCCCAGTTAAGCTGTGCTCCAACTTCTGACCCACAGAAAGGGTGGGTACGTACGGAGTGGCAAGCCACGAAGTTTGCCGTCGTTTGTTATGACACGGGAAACTCGTTCCGACGGCCGCAGCACGTCCTGTGTCCCACCCTCCCCCACAGCGTGAGCTTGATATTCCCCCCATCAAGAGATGGAGTCTGATTCTCCCGACCTCGAGTCCAGTTGGGCTTGTGACGCCTTTGACCATAGAGGACAGCGGAAGTGACACAGATTTTCAAGGCTGGGTCACGAAAGGCCACACAGCTTCCACCTCGTCCCTAGATCACTTGCGCTTGGAGCCCTGAGCTGCCACGGCGGGAGGCTCTGTGCAGGCTCTCTCACTCGCTGTCCAAATCTTTAGGCTAGCCCAGCCCTGACTCTACACGTGCGACAGAATAAACCTTCAGATGATCCCAGCCTCCCACCATCGAGTCGCCCTCCCGCCGCCCCAGACTTCTGTTTCTTTCCAGTCGAGTTTCTAGACATCGTGGACAAGAGACAAGCCATCCCCACCGCGCTCCAAGCAAATTCCTGGCACGCGGAACCCATGAACATAATAAAGCGGTTTCTGTTTTACATTACTAAATTTGGGGGAGTCTGTTACATAACAATAGTAATCGGAAAACATGGCCAGTCTCCAAACCCGTGGGATGAGGAAGTGAACTCTGCTTACTCCAACGAGAAATATTGCAAATTCACACAGCAAAGGGCACGAATGTATAATTTTAATCCAGCAAGGGCCAGAAGGATTGGGAGAACTACCGCGATCTACCATAAAGCTTTATATCCAGTTATGTTAAGGATTCAGCTGACGCCCAGAGAAGGCCCTTGCTTTACCCATAATCACACAGGCTTCAGGACTAGCCCTGGCAGGCACCCTGGATTGTTCCTGTCTGTGTATTTGCTGCACCCCGGGCTGGAACTGGTTGAACAAACTTGACCTGCGAATGACCTTCCCAGTGAAAGAGGAACCCAGCGAATGTAGACCCTGAACGATTTCCTCAGCTTTTAAAAGCCCCGGGCTGGTACCTGTTGTAAACGGTCGCAATGGTATCGATATTTATTGGACTTTGCATCCTATGAGTCTGTTTTGTGGCCGCACACCCGTGATGGGTCACCACTTTTTTTAAAGATTATAAATGTAACATGCAAAAATCATATTTGTTACATTTATACATATTTATATCATGCATTTGCAGTATATAGAGGCACTCAGAGTATATATTATTTATAAGCATCGCCGCGCGGTTCAGGTTTGTTAGAAAGGCTCAGAGTGAGAGTGTGTTTGTAAAGTGCTCCAGGGTCCTCTGGGATGAGGGCAGCTATGTAAGTGTGAGTCATTATCATTAAACTAAACTGCCTTCCTCCGATTACTGACAGCAGCGAAGAGGTTCTCCCGCTTGCCCTGCCCCTGCGCGCGGCCTGGAAATGCTGGGATAATATAAAGATAATATTACCGTAATAAGTGCTTTGCAGCATTTACGCCTTTATTAGCAGCAGCCATATTGTAAGGAAGGGAGAGGCCCGCAGAAGTGCCAAGGGGTTGGTGCCCAGGGTGGAACACTCAGAGAGGCCGGCAGAATTCTGGGTCCAAGCTAAGTGTGGGGGCAATGCAGCATGGGGTAAAATTCGCCCTCCCCATCCCCTCCTGCAGGGCCTATTTCCAATTTCAGTTGGTTTCCGAAAACATGATCGAGTCCAGCTGGGTCTGGAGTGGGGAGAAGTGTCAGTGTCATTGATACGGGGGGACGGGTGGGGGGCTGGCGCAGCTTCTGGAGCCCTAGCCCCAGGGAAACCCCACCGCATTTTAAGTGGTCTCCAAACCCAGGGGAGGCCCCAAATTGCCTGCGGAGGTCTTTGCTTTCATTGGGGTGTCACAGAGATGGCCACAAAGCCGTGAGCTTCCCAGAATGAAATTAATCACCCTGGGTGAACGTCTTCATTGGTTGCCCCAATGAAGCTACAAGAGAACATAAAAATAAGGGGCAGGGTTCCTGGGGTGAGCTTCTGACGCGCGATTTTGGCTCAGGTCACGATCTCATGATTCATGAGGTCGTGCCCTGCATCGGGCTCTGGGCTCAGAGTGCAGAGCCTGCTTGGGATTCTCTCTCTCTCTTTCTCTCTCAGTAGACAAATAAACATTTTTTAAAAAACTCTGTAAAAATAGGAAGGAGCTTCTGAATAGTTCTTATATTTTACAAAGAGTTCCCCTTCCTCCTAGTGTGGCATGTCTGTTACACTTCTTTCAGGTTCCACGTATCTTTCTGCCTTAATGTGTCATTTGTAGAACTTGTATCTCAAGGCACTGAGAAATCTACTTGTTACGTCCACACTCTCATTTGACCCTTCTCTGACATCTCTGTGAAGCGTGTCTTATCTATCATCCCCATTTTATGGAAATGGAAACCGAGGTCCAAAAGAACAGAGAGAGAACAAAGGTGGTATGTCGGGAAGAATCGGGACTGAAAGAATTCAGGCCTTTGGACCCAAGGCCAGTGGCCTGTTCCTGCAGCCTGTCCCGCTGAGGAAGGATTTGTCCAACAGAAAGGGCCCCACCCTCCAGCCTTGCTTTGGAGGAGACAAAATCAGAAGGGAGACGGCCTTGGACATCTACTCCTGCGTAACAAACCACCCGGAACCTAATGGCTGGTGCAACCGAGCCGCAGTGGTGGGGTGACGGGGCTCAGCGAGGCAGCTGTTACTTGGGACCTCCCATGTTGTTGCGGTCAGCTGGGTGGAGGCGGGGACATCTCAAAGCCTCCTTCGCCCTGGTGCTTGGGCTAGGAAGACCCCAACTGCTGGGCTCCCGGCCTCTCGGTGTGGGCCGTCCACGTAGTCTGTCCAGCACGGCCGCCCCAGGACGGTAGCCTCCGCACAGCTGGGTTTCCCACGTGGCAGCTCAGGGCTCCCAAGGTGGCTGTCCTGGGAGTGAGGGCCAGATGGGAGGTGGATCCGCTTTTATCATCTGGCCTTGGAGATCACTCGGCATCACTTCCTGTTACTCTCGTGATTGGGTGTTCGGAGTGAGTCACGAAAGCCCGTCCACGTTCGAGGGGAGGGGGAACTGGGCTCACCTTTTCCATGGGGGGCTGGGGGGACTGTCACAGAATTTGGTGCCATGTCTTAAAGGCACCGGAGCCCTGTTCACACCACTCGTCCTTGAGAGGCAAGCAGGAGCCAAGCAGGACTCAGGCTGGGCCAACCGCCTCTCCCAAACTTTCCTCCCACCTGCCTCGTTTAATTGGCCACACTGCCCTCAGCTCCAGTGGGGTCTGGTGAGGTGACTCGGGCACTTGCTGACAGTGCTGTGCTCCCGTGCTAATGGCGCCAGAAGGCCACGGGCAGGCCAGGCTCCCGGGGGTGACCCATGGCCTGGGTGGGGAGCCACAGCGCCCTTCCCCATCAAAAGCCCCAGTAATAGGGCCTCAGCGGGACCTGCCGGCAAGGGTGTCAGCCCGAGTCACAGCCCCCGGGCCAAAGCTGCTGAGAAGGTGTGTTTGCCTTTTGGCTGAGACGTTTTAAAACCCCAGCGACTTGGTTTCATTTTGAACCTGACAGATAAAAGACCGACTTTGACTGAGAATATTAACTTTCTGGCTCCCGCCCAAGAAAGCTGAACAGATGAGGAAATAATATAAAATAAAAGGCGTCTGCAAACACTGATTGTCGGCTGCTTTCCATAAAATACGCCCACTGTTATGTGTAACACTCTCCGAGTCTTTCATTTCTCGGCTCCCTCCCTCTTTTTCGCTCCTGGTGATGAAGGAGCTGCCTTCTCTTATTTAGAAAAAAAAGACAGACGGGAAGAGAGGAAAGGGTGCATGTGCTAAAAACCGCCCCCAGCTCCCCTCCAGGAGGGCCAAGCAGGTGCACCCACAGGCTGGAGCGTCTTGTAGCTCCTCACGGAGGATGCTGGGGGAGGCTTCCAGTCCAACCCCAGGAGAACCTGGCTTTGGGGTCCCCGGGGAGAAGGGTGGCCCTCTGGGCAGCCCCTCCCCTGGCCCCTGCTTGCAGCTCCTTTCAGGCACCAGGGGAGCGACTTCTCGCTGTGACGCCTCCTCCAGGCAGCGCAGAAGGGCTTTGGAGAGGTCTCCTGCAGCCACTCATAACTGGCTCAGAGAGGCCATGGGGAAGAGAGGAGAGAGGCCAGGACAGGGGCTCCGGGAAGTGCCCAGCTTGGGCCTCTCCACTCCCCGCTCCATGGCTCCTGCTGTTCCTGTGGCTGCCCCTAAGTGGGGGACCACACTTGTCATGCCTCGGCTTGCACCCTAAGAAAACACGATGACGTGTCTATTAGTTTGCTCTGGCCACCATAACAGGGACCGCAGAATGGGCGGGGCTTAAACAGCAGAAATGTACCATCTGACGGGTCTGGAGGCTGGAAGTTTGCGATCAAGATGCCCGCAGGGTTGGTTCCCTCTGAGGGTGGGAGGGCGGCAAGAGGAGGATCTGTCCCGGGCCTCTCCTCCCTGTGTCCTCACATGGTCTTCCCTCTGCGGGTCTGTGTCCAAACTCCCTCTTCTTATAAGGACACTGGTCGTCCAGGGTCAGAGCCCATCCTCATGACCTCACCTTGACTTCATCACCTCCTTAGGGACTCTGTCTCCAAATACAGCCATATCCTGGGGATGCGGGGGGTTAGGGCTTCACTGTAGGGATTTGGAGGGGGATACAGTTGAGCCCCTCATAGCTCTGTAGCCTAAGGATTGGAATAAGAGGAGGTGCACACCCCTAGCTGGGTTTCAGGGCAGCGAACTCGGGTGCCGCGGTTACTTGAGTCCTCGCTCAACCCCTAACATGCACACGCACACGCACACACACACACCCTGTACCTTCAAATTATGTCCGGAACTTTCCCCGCAGCCTCCCAGCTGGCCTCCTTACTTTTCTCCTTCTCCCCTGTTCAGTCATTTTTCAAGCCAGCAGGGAGAATAAGCCCTTAAAAGGTTAAGTCCCGTGGGGCGCCTGGGTGGCTCAGTCGGTTAAGCGTCCGACTTCAGCTCAGGTCATGATCTCACAGTTTGTGGGTTCGAGCCCCGCCTCAGGTTCTGTGCTGACAGCCTGGAGCCTGCTTCGGATTCTGTGTCTCCCTCTCTCTCTCTGCCACTCTGCCACTCACACACACTTTCTGTCTTTCTCTCTCTCTCTCTCTCTCTCTTTCTAAAATGTAAATAAACATTAAAAAGTTTTCTAAAAATGGTTAAGTCACGTGGTGTTACTCCTTGGCTTAAAACTCTCTCGCAGCACACCTCAGAGGAAAAACCCAGGTCGTCCCAGGGACCAGCCAGGCCCTCTGTGTGTGGCCCCTGTGACCTCTGTCCACACCTCCAGCCACAGCACTCCTCCTTCCTCAGACAGGCGGGGGGCCTTCCGGTCCCCACCTTGTTGCCCCTTTCTGAAAAGGCTGTGGGCACTGGGAGGGGCCCTGGAGGTCTCCTTTGAGGAGCCGAGAGGAGAGTTAGAGTCCCTTCAGTACGCGGCTCCCCGTGCCCACCTCTGCCCTGACCACGAGATGCCAGAAGGAGCCAGCGCCTCCTCCTTGCGGCTTCATCAAAAATCAGTTGGCCATACTACCGGGAGTTTTATTTCCAGATGCTTTATTCTGTTTCACTGATCTGTGTCTGTCCCTTTGCCAATACCATACCGTCTTTATTCCTGAAGCCATGGAGCGGGTCTGAGAATCGAGTTCTATGATCTCGCTACTCTTCATTCTGGCCCTCCCAGTTCCTTTGTCTTTTTATATAAATTTTCGAGTTGGCTTGTTTATATAGAGAAAAATCCTGCTGGGGTTTTGATTGGTGCTGTATTAAATCTATAAATCATTTGAGTGAGGAATTGCCATATTTATTATGGTGAACTTTAACAATGCATGACCACGGTCCATCATTCCGTTTCTCTAATTCTTTGAGGTGCTCTTTGATTTCCTTCATCACTGTTTTATGTTTCTCAGCAAACGGGCCTTGTACGTGTTTTGTAATATTTATGCCTAAATAGTTCATTCTTTTGGCGCGATTATAAATTGCTTTGCTTTTTAAAAGTTGGCGCACGGCTGTATGTTGCTAGAGCATCAACTTACAGTTTAGTTTCATATGTTGACCTTATATCTGCAACCTTGCTAAACTTACAGCTTCAGGAGATTTTGTCTTATTTTGTAGACTCCTTGGGATTTTCTCTGTAGACAATCACATTGCCTCCAAATAGAGACGATTGTATTTTTTTTCCCCCTTTCCAACATGTATGCCTTTATTTCTCCTTCTTGCCTGTTTCACCGTCTGATCCACTGGTGTTGAGTCAGAGGGCTAATTGTGGACATCCTTGCCTTGTTCCTGATCGTCGGCAGAAAGCAATCCATGTTACATCATTAAGTATGATGTTAACAGCAGGGTTTTGTAGATGCCCCTTGATCAGGTTGAGGGAGAGCCTTTCTATTTGTAGTTTGCCGAGAGTTTTTATCATGAGTGGATATTGAATTTTATCAAGGGCTTTTTCTGCATCAGTTGATAGGATCTTATGTTTTTTTTTTCTTTTTTAGATTGTCAATACCGTGAATTATATTTATCCACATTCGAATATTGCATTTCTGAGATAAACCCCACACGGTTGTGTTACGGTTTTATGTGTCGATGGCTTCGATTTGCTAATATTTCATTGAGGGTTTGTATGTCCGTGTTAATGAGAGATATTAGGGTGTAGTTTTCTAGTCTTGTACTCTCTTTGTCCGGCTTTAGAATCAGAGTAATGCTCGTCACATAATATGAGTCGGAAAGCATCCCACACTCTAGAATTGATGTTATTTCTTCTTTCAGTGTTTGGTGGAATTTACCACCCGGGCCTAGAGATTTCTTTCTCTATTTTATCTTGGGTGAGTTTTGCTAATTTAGGATTTGCAAGGAATTGGTCCCTTCCCCCTCAGATGCATGGAGTTGTTCATTTGATTCTCTTATTATCCTTTTAATGTTTTCAGGGTATATAGTGACATTCCCTCTTTCCTTCTCGATATTGGAGGTTTGTATTTTCTCTCTCTTTGTGTCAGTCTTGCTAGAGATTTGCCAATTGTATTGATCTTTTCGAAGAACTAGTTCTTGGCTCGATTTTATCTCTTGCTTATTTGTTTTCCATTTCATCGATCTCTGCTCTTTTTTTAAGTTTATTTATTTATTTTGAGAGAAAGAGAGAGCGCGCGTGTGCACGTGAGTAGGGGAGGGGCAGAGAGAGAGGGAGAGAGAGAGAACCCCAAGCAGGCTGTGCGCTGTCAGTGCAGAGCCTGAAGTGGGGTTTGAACTCACAAATGGTGAGATCATGACCTGAGCCAAAATCTAGAGTAGGACGCTTAACCGACTGAGCTACCCAGGCGTCCTGGTTTCTGCTCCTTATAATGTCCTTCCTCGTGCTTGATTTTGATTGATGTTATTCTTTTCCTCATTTCTTTTTCTTTTTTTTAAATTTTTTAATGTTTATTTATTTTTGAGAGAGAGAGAGACAGAGACAGAGTGAGAGTGGGTTAGGGGCAGAGAGGGAGGGAGACGCAGAATCCGAAGCAGGCTCCAGGCTCCGAGCTGTCAGCACAGAGCCCGATGTGAGGCTCGAACTCACGAGCTGTGGGATCATGACCTGAGCCGAAGTCAGATGCCCAACCGATTGAGCCACCCAGGCGCCCCTCTTTTCCTAATTTCTTAAGATGAAGGCTATTGGTTATTGTTTGAGAGCTTTTCTTTTCTCATGTAAGCATTTAATGCTATAAATTTCCCTCTAAGCACGGCTGTAGCTACATCACACAAAGATCAATATGTTGCATCTTCATTTTTTGTGCAGTTCAAAATATATTTAAATTTCTCCTGATAGTTGCTCTTTGATCCAAAGATTATTTAGAAGTATGTTGCTAACTTTCCCAATATTTGGAGCTTTCCCTGTTACCTTTTTAGCATTGATTTTTAGTTTAATCCAGTTATGGTCTGAGAGCGTGCTTCATATAATTTCAATTCTTTTAAACGTGTTCAGATTTGTAGAATATTGTCTATCCTAGTGAATGTCTCGTGTTCACTTGGAAAAACCGTGTGCTCTCCTGTTGTTGGGTGGAGTGTTCTAGAAATGTCAATTAGATCCAGTTGGTTGGCATCATTGTTCAGTTCTATGTGCTTGCTGATTTTCCCCCTCCCGGTTCTATCTATTAGTGAGAGGCAAGTATTGAAAAGTTGCTGCCTGTAATTGTGGATTTGTCTATTTCTCTTTTCAGTTCTGTCAGTTTTTGCTTCATGTGGTAGAAACTCTTTTGTTAAGGTGCATGCATTTTTAGCACTGTTATGTCTTATTGGTGAATTGATTCTTTTATCATCATGTAATGTCCCTTTTAATCCTTGGTAATTTTCTTTGCTCTGAGATATCTTTTGTCTGATATTAATAGTGCCACTCCAGCTTTCTTTTGATTAGCGTTGGCGTGGTGCATCTTTTTTGTCCTTCCACTTTGAACCTACCTGTATCATTATATTTGAAATGGGTTTCTTATAGATAGCACGTACTTGGGTCATGGTTTTCTTCCATCAATCCATTGAGACCATCTTTCACTTAATTGATGTGATTTAGACCATTTATATGAATGTAATTATTGATATGTTTGGATTAATTCCACACTTTATTATTTGGTTTCTGTTTGTTCCTTCTGTGTTCTGTTCTTCTGTTTCCCCTTTCTTGCCCAATTTTGGATTACTTGAACATTTGCCTTTTTTTTTTAAGACGGACAGAGAGTGTGTGTGTGTGTGCGCGCGCGCACGCGCGCACAGAGCAGGGGAGGAGCGGGGGGGGTGCGGAGAGTTGGGGGGAATGAATCTGAAGCAGGTTCCATACTCAGCCAGGAGCCCGGCTTGGGGCCTGATCTCACTACCGTGAGATCATGACCTGAGCCCAAATCAGGAGTCAGACACTTAACCGACTGAACCACCCAGGCGCCCCTTGACCATTTTCTAAGTAAAGTTTTTATTTGAGAAAAATTTTCAATGTACAGGAAAGTTGCAATGATAGTACAGAGTTCCTGGGTAGCCCTCACTTAGTTTCCTCTAATGTCAACAGCTTACATTATTGTGATACACCTGTCAAAATTAAGAAACCAATAATGGCTGCATTATTATTACTTAAACTCCAGACTTTATTTGTATTTAACCAATTTTTCTACTCATCCCATTTTTCTATTCTGAGATTCAATCCAAGACACCGCACCGTACTCACTCGTAGTGTTACTTGAACATTTTTTGTGTTCGGTTTTGGTTTATCTATTATGATTTTGACTGTATGTCATAAATGTATGTCATCTTGTGTATGTTTAAATGTTAAATGTATGTTTAAATGTATGTCATTTTAGTAGTTTCTCTAGGTGTTACAAAATGTGTACTTTTCGCTATCAACTTAGAATCAATATGTTTGCCACTTCAGTTGGAATATACAAAATCGACCATAATTGTCTACGAATATTAAGTTCTCCAGAAGATGCTGTCATAATTTTGGCTTTCAATGGCCATATTTTAAAAATCACAAAATCGAAGGAGAATCTGTTATACTCAGATGTGGACCATTTCTGTCGCCCCTCCCTTATTTCTGATGTCCCACGTTTCCTCCCGTTATCATTTCCCTTTTGTTGAAAGAACTTCCTTTAGCGGTTCTTTTGGAGCAGATCCGCAGGTGACAGATTCTCTTAATTTGTCATTGGCCGAGTATCTCTTGATTTCACCTTCACGCGTTCATCAAGTAGAGCTTTACTCCATTTAAAATTGGGGGGACAGTTTTGTTTCGGCCACTTCCTTTTGGCCTCTATCATTTCCGTGAGCTATTTGCGTTCATTCAAACTGTTGTTCCCCGACAGGCAATGCGTTGTTTCTCTTGGGCAGCCTTAGAGAATTGTTCTTCATTTCTAGTTTTCGCCGGTCTGTGTCGCACCTAGTCACGGATTTCTTTGGGTTTGTCCTCTTTGGGGTTCACTCAGCTTCCTGAAGCTTCCCATCCTCTTGGTTTCTGAGACGTAAATATTAGACCACAGTGGCCCTTGAGGCTCTATTAGTTTTTTTCAGGATTTGTTCTGTCTCTTATGGAGACTGGAGAGTTTTTATTGATCTGTCTTCACATTCAGACTCTTCCTTCGCCCCACCTCCGCTACAGTCCGTTCTTAGTAGAGCAGCCAGAATGCTCCTGAAAACCTCCTTCGCTCGTTTGCTTCCGGCCACATTGGCCTCTTTGCTGTTCCTCTAAGTACTTCGGGCTGTTCCTGCCTCGTGGCCGTTGCACTGGCTGGTCTTGCTTCCTGGGACTGTCTTCCCAGCTATTCAGAGTGGACTTCCTCACCTCAAAACGTCTTCACTCAACTGTCTTCTCTTCAGTGCAGCCTCCGTGACCAACCTGTCTAAAATCGCAGCCCATACAACTTATTTACTCATTAATCATCCAGAGTGAGAACTCCATGAGGGCAGGGCTTTTTGGCCTTGTTTCCTCCTGTATGCTCGTGGCCTGACACATAGTGAGATGCTTAATAAACATACGTTGAAAGAAAGAACAAAAAAAATTCCCCGGGCCTGCCTCAACTGCCGCCTGTAGAAGGCAGATAAGTTTTAGCTTCTTACTGCCTGTTTCCAAGTATGGACGTTGAGAAGTTCCTGAATATTTGCAAGAGCAGATTCGATGTCATTGACGGCGTGGGATCTTTTAAAAGAAATCAATGGTTGAGGCACCTGCTGTTACTGCCTCCTCCTAGAACGGAGTATCAGAAATGCCAAGAGCGTGAGGTTCTGCACAGATTGACTCTGCGCAAGGTGTTGGAAACAGGTACCGAATTAGAAACTGAGAGCTTTGTGCTTGGATTGATTCACAGGTTTCATCTCTTCAACTTCCCGAGTGCTGTTGCCGCCGCTGCTTTCCGAAATATCTCGCAGACCGCCGGCCCAGCTTTTGCTGGTGTGTGCACGTGCGCTCAGAGGCACGCTCGCGGGCTCCCCTCCACCAGGTGCCCTTCCCCACAGCCCGTTCCCCATCCCAGCTGAAGTCTGGAGCGCTCAGACAGTTGTTGGAAGAGGCTCTTACAGGGACAGAATTTCCCGAGCTCCCTCGTTCCCTCCCACATCTGTCAGCACAGTAGTGTATGGCAGATAATAGGATTTCACTGCATTGTGGTGGTTTAAACAGGCGTGACAAGATTGTGATTTCAAACCTGCGTAAGTTGTGGACACCCAAGTGACTGCGGCTTCTCCTCCACGTTACCGGCAGGGGAGGCCAGACAGCCCGCGGATCCTTCAGGCTTAGACCTGACCCTCAGCCCTTCCTTCCCTTCCGCAGTTCACCACTGACCTTGGACCCCCCTTCTCGAGCCTCCCCCGTTTCCATCACGTGTTGCATCCCTAGGAATCTAGCCCCCACGGGCTGCCGCGTTCTGTGAAGGAAACTGTCTGCTTGGTCTGTGAACGGAATGATTATTCGAGGTACTTTGTTTCTGGTGTGTCTGCGTTAGATGAGCTGCAGACACTCTTGTCGGAGTGGGACCGAAGGAAAATGAGAGCCCTTCTCCTGTAAAACACACCGAGGCTCACGATGACATGTGTCGTTTTACGGATGCCCGGCGCTCCAGAGAGCCTGGGTCAAGACCACCACACTTACTGTGTCAGCGACTTACTGCCTTTAGTCAGCTTTACAGATGAATCATTAACATACAAGATGCACCCATTCTGAGTTTATGTTTTGATGAGTTTTTTTTTTTTTTTTATTTTAGACAGAGAGTGCCCAAGCGGGGGAGAGGGGTGGAGGGAGGGAGGGAGAGGGAAAGAGAGAGAGAGTGGGTGAGAGAGAGAGAGAGAGAGAGAGAATCTTAAGCAGGCTCCACGTGGAGCCCGACACGGGGCTCGATCTCACCACCCTGGGATCATGATCTGTGCAGAAATCAAGAGTTGGACACACAACTGACTGAGCCCCCCCAGGCGCCCCTTGATGAGTTTTGACAAAAGCGTACAGCTCTATAACCACTACAGCTCTATAACCACTACTCCTTCAAGATAAAGAAAACTTCCATCTCGCTCAAAAATTCCCTGTGCTTCTTTCCAGTCAAAACATCTTCCCATCAAGATCCCTGCTATTACGACCTCTGTCCCCATAGAGTTTTGCCTGTTCTAGAACTTCGTGTGAATGGAATCCTATAATATGCACTCTTTTATATGTGGTTTCTTTTGCTCATCATGTTTTTGAGATTCATCCATGTTGTTGCCCGGATCTATAGTTTGTTCCTTTTAATTTCAGAAGTGTACGAATATACCACAATTGGTTTATTGATTCACCTGTTGATGGACATTTGGGTTATTTCTGTTCAGCTGCTGTGAACATCCATGTACAAATCTTTGGACATATCTCTTTTCTCTTGGGGAAATAAATACCCACGTGTGGAATTACAGGCATATGTTAAACATTTGAAGAAACTACCCAACTTTGCCAAGGGTTTGTTGTTTTTTTTTTTTTACCATCTTACATTCCCCTTAGCAGTGCAGAAGAGTTCCAGCTGCTTTTTGCATGTCAAAAGAAGGTTCTAGAGAAAAGGCAATGATTAGTTTCTTGGGGCCCAGTGTAGCGGTAGAATTTTAGGTGTTAGAGGGGAGCATTTAGAGTTTGGGGAGTTCCCCAGAGCCCTACCACGCACATCATTACTTTCCAGGTGCTGTCCTGCTTCTTGCAGCAATGTACTACCCGATATACTCGTGCACAACATGCAGCAAGCCGGGGAGAGGAAGTGGCTGAGGGCAGGGCCGGATGGAAAGGGCACTGGGCTTCAATGAAAAGACCTAAGTTCAAGTCCAGTCCTGCCAGGGACACTCTGGTGATTTGACGCTCACCCTGTGTTTTAGTGTTCTCATCCGTGCAACCATAAGGACCATCCTACCTGAGTCGCAGGGTAACAGGGAGACTTAACCCTGACAGAGGGGTTGCGTGCGCAGGGGCTTTACTAAGGGCAGGGATCGTGCTAGCGTTGATGGAGCCAGGACAACGGCCCAGATTCTCAGAATTCTGGAGCCTTGGGGTTCGGGCAGGGAGACAGAGGGAGGCCGCACATGGCACCACTTCCCGGGCAGGGGCAAAGTCTTAACGTAGAAGAGGGTCCTGTCCTGTCCCCCACCTAAAGCCTTGGACTGGCGGGGGGCATTGGCGTGGCCAGCAGACATTGGAGACCTGGGTCCGAGCCTCTGCTGTGTTAGCCACAAGTAGGGTAAATCCTTTTAACCTCCCTGAGCTTAAATTTCCTCCTTGGCACAAGGGAGGCGATAACGCCTTTCCTTCCACACCTCTCCGGGAGCTGTAAGATAGGAGACGGAAGTTGCCATGTGGACGGGGGATGACCCGGCTGGGGGTGGGGCTGGGGCCGGAGCCACCAAGCGAGCTGAGAGATCCACATCCAAATCCTGCCGAAGCCCCCATCCCTTCGCTTAGCATCTCGAGCCTCAGGCCCGTGTGTTAGAACGGGGGTGGGATTGAATGAGTCAAAGAACGGGCATCAAGTGCCGGGCCCGGGCGCGAGCAGAGAAAGGCTGCTCAGTAGGTGGTGACGTGCGCTGGGTGAGTCCTCCAACGTCGGGTGAGATCCCAGAGAAACACGCCGAGATAGGCACGGAGATGTGAGTGCCAGAGGTTTATCGAGGAGTGCCCTTGGGAAGGTAAAGGAGACAAAACTGGGTGGAGGCAGGGGTGACTGCACCGCAGCCACAAAGGAGACCTCAGTGCACCCCCTGGGGGGGGCAGTGGAGCTGGGGTGGCCCTGCAGAGTTGCTCTGAAGAATCGAGGCAAGATGGTGGCCTTTATACCCCTGTATGACTCTGTCACTGAACGTGGGCTGCCCCCAGGAAGAGAACATGACCTGGAGGCGGTTTCTGGAAGGGTGTTAAATGTCATATACCTTTAACGTGTACAATTTTTTATTTATATGTTTTAAAATGTTTACTTATTTATGTTGAGAGAGAGAACGCGTGCATGAGCAGCGGAGTGGCAGAGAGAGAGAAACAGAGAGAGAGAGAGAGAGAGGGAGAGAGAGAGAAACCCAAGCAGGTTCCATGCCATCCACATAGAGCCCAGTGTGGGGCTCAATCTCACGAACCTGCGAGATCATGACCTGAGCCGAAATGAAGAGTCGGAGGCTCAATTGACTGAGCTACCTAGGTGCCCCTATACAATTTTTACGAAAAACAAATTTGTCTTCCATGAATTATCGGCTTCCCACACTCCCAGCAGCTGGGAGAATGAACGCCTCTGTCCTGAAGGGGCATCCGGGCAGTACAATACAACATCCACAATGCCTCTCAGTGCCTCAGTTTCCTTATCTATAAAATGGGGGATAATAATAGTGCCTAGCTCACTGGGTTAAAATGAGGATTAAAAGAGTTAATATATACAAAGTCCTTAAGATGGTGGCTGGTGCATATTATTCCTAGCACTAGCATTTGAGAAAACATTCTAATACATCCTTCATACCTAATGAACGTATAAATGAATGAGCTCTTCCAACCCTGTTCACAATAAAAGACAAATACCACGTTTGCCCTTTTGGGGACAAAAAAAAAAAAAAAAAAAAAAAAAAAACTCCACCAGCCAGGTGATAACGCATTCGGCTGGAAAGCAGAGGGTTCAGTATATTTGAAACCACGGGACTTGTGCTCAGAGGAAATTTAAAATCTCCCTTCCGAAACCTTTGCTGCACCTGAGGGTCTGGCGTCCCCCGTGTGGGCATTGCCTCCTTTACCCTCAGTGTGCTGAGCTGCAGTATGGGGATTTGACAGCTGAAGACAGCTCAGCAGGGTGCAGGAAGGCAGACATTTAATGTGCTTTGACAATACAAAGGGTTATATAAACGACCCAGTTTCTGTAATTTTGCTGTAACTGTCATGGGAATTGCTATAGACAGATACGGAGAAGGCCCTGTTTATGCACTTAAACTTTAAAAGGTTTAACCACTAAACACACAGTTTCTTTCTCTTCCCCTCCCCTCCTGACAATCGTGCATTTAAATTGTACTGGAGCTGGGGCGCAGGGAAGAGAGACGGCAGTTGAAATAATGGGCTGCCTTCAGCTCCCCAGGTCCTGGACCAGAGCCCCGCTTTGTGACTCCCGGGCCAACCGCGTGCCCCAGCCAGCCTCCCTGGGCAGATTTCCTTACCTGCTCCCAGCAACCAGATGCAGAGAGGGGGAGGGATGGCAGGAAGTGAATGGCACCCGCTCTGAGCTCGCGGCTTTTGCCCAATTTAAATCTGGTTTCCCGTCCCAGTGTTCAAAGCACGTCGCTGTTTGATTCTTGCCATCTCATCTTAGAAGACTTTTCCCAAGGTGGGGGCGGGGATAGTTCTAAAGCCAGCGAGGCAGGAGGCGGGAGGGTTTATACAGGCAGATACCGCAGGCTTCCAAGCTAAGTGCCTGAGCAGGGAGAGCTCCCGGCTGCCGCTGACATTTCTCAGACAGGAGATCAATAAGTGGGTAGAGCTTGAAAAGCAAATCATGCTTCTACCTGCCCTGGGGAACCCTCAGCAACTGTCATGGCAGAGGAGGCATCCCAGAGGAGGCCAGGATAGACAGGGGGACGCAGATAGCCTTGATACAGCCGAGGTGGGGGGCAGGGAAATCGGGACTGCCCAAGGAGATGAAAGGGGCAAATGCTGGGACCTCTCCCCCCCCACCCCCCCGCTCCGCCCCACACCCTCTTCCTTCACAGACCATACTGAGTGTGTTAAGGTTCCTGACTTCTGCCTCCCAGGTAAAACCAGACCCTTGGGGGTGTGTTTTGCAGCCGACGTGGCATTTCCAGCCCAAATGAGCCCGGCCTGAACTTGGAAAGCTGTAGCACGTGGGGCACCCTGTATGCGTGGTTGGGTCCCTCTGATGGACAAAAGCCTTGTTCCCTGCCCCATCAGTACCCACGAAGACTTGAGTGATCTCTCCATGCTCCACTCAATGCACAAAGGAATTCTCTGCAGGAGACGTGAGCTTTCTCACGAGCCCGACGTGCCTCTAGGTGAGCATGTGTGTGTCCACGGGGGCACATGTGCACACACGTGGAAGAACTGGGAGTGAGTATTAAACTTGGTTCTGATCTGGGAAGCCTGGTCCGCTCCAATAATTTAAACAGTCTGTTTCAGAAGTTCAGGCTTTTTTGCTTGAAATAGTTACACTTCCCATTTCACTCTCCCTCTCTTGATCCTCTCCAGGATGGCACCTGAGTATGGGATGGGAGTATGCCACATCCTTGTGGTCGCGGTGGTTGGGGACCCGTGTGGTGTCACCACTCCCCTCTCTGGATCCTTCATGTCCTCCGTGGCAATAGATATTCCCAATAGTGGCAACTGCTGAAGTCAGTAGTCAGGTGATCTTACAGTGTTGTCCTCTCCCAAGGCTTTGTGATCCTCCCTAACGAACTCAGGCTGCTCAGCCCTGGCTGCTGTTTAAGACCCCTGAGGCACGGCCGTGACCACCATTTGGTCTTCCATTCAGATGGCCCAATCAATTCCAACGAATCTAGGATCCTTCTCGCTGCATGCTGGTAACTCCCTCCGGCTGGCTGTCCGGTTAGTGTCTCGCCAACATCTGTGTTCTCCTAGGGTCTGTAGATCCCCTGGGATCTCTTGCATGCCAATTAGAGCCAAGGAATGCTAACTCCGGCTTGCTCTCTGCTTATCCAGTAGCTGCCCCACGTTATTGCAGGTGCGCTGTGCCGGGGGGGGGGCCCTCCTGGAGTCCCTGATGGAGAGTGGACAGCCACACTCTTGCTATTGGCCTTTGCCTTCACTCCTTATCAGACAACTCTCCACTCTGAGACTTTGGTCTAGAGAGAGTCAGAAGGAGCAGGCTCTTCCGGTGTGGTTGGGACTTCACCCATGTCATAGTCTGTCTTTCTGACATCTTCCTCATGATTTAGCCTTAGTGGCAGAGATGAGCAGAGAGAGAAATGGCTTCCTGTTTTGGCTTGAGTTCTCTCGAATGCAGAGCACGACACAAGGACTTGGGTGAGGGTAGTTTATTTGAGAGGTGATCCTAGCAAGTAGGAGGGAAGGAAGGGAGAGGGTGAGACAGGAAAGGAAGAAACGTGAACATAAGAGAGGACAATGGGGCTGATCTCATAAGAAGTGTAGAGAATGCCTTGCAGAATTATCCACTGGAAGTTCAGGAGCCTGGGAGCGTTTATCCACCAGCTGCCATCTGAGCTCGGTTGAGGACCGCACCTGGGGGTACTAACTCCATCCCCCTTCTGGGCTGCACACACACATGTGTAGATTAGGCGTGTTCCCACATGGGCGGTGGAGGCCCAGGACGGAAAGAAGATAGCTGCTCCCAGCTTGAAGGGAGTGTGCCCGCTGAAGCTGCTGCTGAAATTCCAGGCGGGCCAAGGGCATGATGGGAGTCACCAGAGATATCTGACACACTTCCCCGACGGCAGTTCAATCAAGGAGGAATTTTTAAAACCTATTACAGTAGCCTTAAAGATCTTCAGGTCTAATCTCCTTGTTTTAAAGGGGCCCCAAGAAATCATGATCTAGGGGCATCCCGCTGACTCAGTTGGAAGAACACGTGATTCTTGATCTCGGGGTCGTGAGTTCGAGCCCCACGTTGGGTGTAGAGAGTACTTCAAAATAAATTTAAAAACCAGAAATTGTCATTTACCCAAGGTCAAAACGGTTGAACACTGAGCCGAAACTAGAACTTGGTTGCCGGAAGCTCATGTGTATCCCACAGATCCATTCAACCACTGATGATATGTTTATTGACCACAGATGGTGTTCATAGCACTGAGAAGGATAAGACATAATTCGTGCTTTCAAGGAATTTGCAGTCTTGAGGATGAGAGACTTTGGGTGTTTAGTCATCATATGTACTTGCTGGCGAAGGGACTGGCTTAAATACCCTCTTCAATCGGATAGTACTCCGACAAAACCGTAAGGAAGAGACAAAAAGGGCCCAGAAAATAGAGAGTGCCCGTGGCAAGTATTCACCTGGCAAGCTCTGAGTACTCCTCCCAGCTAAGGTGTGAAAGGAAGACATGAAGGCAGCCTGGCATGTTCCTCACCTCCTCCTGGCATTCATGCCCTTGTGAGATCCTCTCTCCTTCGAGTGTGGGCTAGACCTACTAACTCACTTCTAGCAGACAGATTGTGGCAGAAGTGATGGGGTGTCACTCCAAGATTAGTTATGAAAAGACTGGCTCCCGTCCTGGGTACTTCCTCTCACTCACGCTCCTGCGGCTGGCTCTAGGGGCAGCTAGCTGCCACGTCATGAGGCAACCCTAAGAAGAGACGCATGTGCATGAGCTTGGATGTGGATCTTCTGAGGCCTGCCCGCAGCCATGGTAGTGGGCCTGGGAACCGATCGTCCCCCAGTTGAGCCTTGAGATGGGACGGCGGCCGTGGCGATATCTTGATGGCAGCCTTACGAGAGACACTGAGCCAGAGAACCCAGCTAAGCCATGCCCAGATCCCTGACCCTCAGAGGCGGTGAGATCATTTGTTTTTGGCTTTTTAGTGGCTGAGTTTTAGAGTAATTTGTTATCCAGCAGTAGCTAACTGATACAGAAGGCACCGCATTAGAAGTTGTCAGTGAAAGTACAGGTAATACGTGGACGTAGGAGCAAGTGACAGAAATCTGTCTGAACTATCTTAAACGAAAAGGAGCACACGTGGGAAGGATTTGTGGTTGCGTCCCAGAACGCCAGGCCCAGAAGGGCAGCAGGACCCATGAGGACTGGAAGCAGAACTTAAAATCCACTGGGAAGCAGATAGCGACTCACCTTTTCTCCTGGCTCTCCGGCCATGAGGCCCTTAAACTGTTCTGTCTCGGCAACTGGCATTTTCCATTTCTTCCTGTACCTGGGCACAGTCAGGTGCCCTTGAGGGCTTCGCATGTTCCCTCCATTTAGGAACACCAGACACTTACTTGAATTCCTAGTTCCTAAAAGAGAAGTACCAGGTAGCACATCTTAGATCGGCTGTCTATTTGTGGTTCCCCCAACAGATGCTAGCGGAGAGGGTGATAGGGTTGCTGCCGTTTGAGAAGGGACTCGGAAGTGCAGGGAAAGTAGCCAATAAATTGCTTGAGCTGCCGTCAAGAAGTTTGCAATTTGTCCGGGCCAAGAAGAAAGGGATCGGAACGGTGGGGCATTTCACGGGCGCGTCCTTCACTGGAGGACGAGGACTCCAGTAGGAGCATCGTGTGCCACGGTCTAGCTGGGTGGCTTCTGGAGAGCCACTGCTCTCTGCCGGGCTTTCGTTTCCTCGTCTATAAGTTGAGCAGGTTGACCCGAGGTGACCTCTACCAGCCCTTCCAACTTGGAAATTCTGGGCCTCTGAGGGAAAGAGGAAGAGGTGTGTCCCCAGACATCCTCATGGAGTTGTGGTGCCTGGTGTCTGTGACCAGATGGCCTAGGTCTCCAGCATGTGCCGGAGGTGCTCAGCACAGAGGAAGAGTCAAGGTGAAGCCCACACCGAGGTGGGCCTTGGGAACAACCAAACCACGATCTCCCAGCTTTTTGAACAAAAAGCATGTGTCTTCTGGTGAAGACACAGATATACAGAGCTTTAGAAGCAACTCAGTGGCCTTGAGCCCTGTACAGTCAAAGGCTACTTGGAAAATTTACAAGGCAAAATATTAAAAAAAATAGAAAACCGGGGCGCCTGGGTGGCTCAGTCGGTTGAGCATCCGACTTTGGCTCAGGTCATGATCTCAGTTGGGGAGTTCGTGAGTTGTTCAAGCCCCGCATTGGGCTTTCTCCCGTCAGCACAGCGCTTCAGATCCTCTGTCCCCCTCTCTCTCTGCCCCTCACTGATGCACACACTGTCTCTCTCTCTCAAAAATAAACATTAAAAAAATATTTTTAATGTTTATATACTTCAGAGACAGAGACAGAACACAAGCGGGGGACGGGCAGAGAGAGCCAGAGACAGAATCTGAAACAGGCTGCAGGCTCTGAGCTGTCAGCACAGAGCCCGACATGGGGCTCGAACCCATGAACTGTGAGATCACAGCCTGAGCTGCAGTCGGACACTTAACCGACTGAGCCACCCAGGCGCCCCTCAGAAATAAACATTAAAAAAAAAATAAAATCGAAATAGAAAACCAACTTTATCCCCATAGCTGTACATCTTCTTGCAGAAGGTTGTTGGGATGACCAGAGGTGCTTTTCAAACGATGGGCTAGGGCTCACTCACAGGCGCTGTTGGTCTCACGCACCCGTCAACCCCCTTTTTGCGTGTGTGTGCATGTGTGTGCACACACGCTCCCTGGAATGTTGAACCGAATCATGCCTTTGCATGCTTTCTCCTAGCCGCCGAGAGCTCAGCCTGCTGTGACATCACTGTATCTGGAGAGCAGCACCAATCAGCTTGTTCCCTGCTTTGAGTTATTCACATGGCATTCCCTCATTATGGTGTTGGTGGAGATTTTGGTTGTTGTTTTGTTTTTAAAAAAATGTTTATTTATTTTGACGGGGGGGGGAGACGGAGAAAGAGAGAGAGCACACACGCATACAAGTTGGGGAGGAGCAGAGAGGGAGGGAGAGAGAGAATCCCAAGCTGGCCCCTGCTGTCAGTGCAAAGTGCAACGTGGGGCCTGATCCCACAACCATGAGATCATGACCTGAGCTGAAATCGGGAGTCGGGCGCTTAACCGGCTGAGCCACCCAGGCATCCCGGGTGTTTGTTTTCTGAATCTCAGTGTATCAACACCCTCTTACCCTTTGCATTTCCATTATCTGGAAGGAGAAAGGGGTGGAAGTAACTACCTCTGTGCAGTTCAAGCCTAAAACAGAGATGCGACTTAGGTCTGGAATCCGATAAGGAAGCACGTCCCCGGGAAACAGGACTGGCACAAGGAATACCAATCTGATGTGTCAGACACATTTTTTCCTTTTCTTTCCTTTCCTTTCCATATTTGCCCCCATTTACAAAGTGAAGCACAGTGCGTTCGAAGGGGCTGAGAACCCGGCCCCTTTGTGATAGTGGGAAGTCACCTCCCTCACTAGAGAAGATGGATTAGCTAATGACTGTTAAATACTTTGAAATGAGTTGTCTCCTGTACCCAAATACTCAATCTGATTATAGCCCTAGGTCTGATATCACGGGAGGGAAATGTAGTTCCTGGCTGACATCAAAGCGGACCTTTTTTTTTTTTTTTTTTTAAGTGGGATCTGTGATTGCTGCTTTCTTGCTAATCAAAGGACGACACATGGAAAAGGGGAAATGGCACTAGGGCCTTGCCCAGTGGCGAGGGACAGGCAGGGAGAGGGGCACAGAGAGAAAAAGACACAGGGGCAAGGCTCACGAGAAGAAGGAGGCAGGGGGTGGGGGTGGGAGTGAGAGCCAGAGAATTACAATTATTACCAGGATCAGAGTGTTGGAGCATACCCTTATATTTCTGTGAAACCTGCTGGAAACAGATGCAGTCTTGGAAAAGATAAGGTTTACTTCCATTCCCCTGCCGCCCCCAAAATCTTCTGTTCCAAGTTAAGGTGTTAGAAATGGTTTTACTTGGCTGTTTCCCCATTTGTTTATTTGCTTAGTGGGTGGCTTGAGTGGCTGAATTTTTTTATTTTAGTGGGAAATCCAACAAAATATGACCCTCGTATTTTGTCAAGGTGGCTTTTTTTCCCTTTGCCGGAAACGAGGCCGCATCACCTGGCCCAGCTGTGGGAAGACGCAAGCCTTCCCTCCCGTTATTGGCAGGGCCAGCCTGCTTGGACCCTTTTAGATCCTGTTCCTGTCTTTGTCTGCCTTGGAAAGACCTGTGCTCGGGCCATCATTCCAGCTGCCCTTGGCTGCGGGCGGCTGAGGCTCGCCCATACCCATTGGTCATGCTGAGCCTGCTAAGTTGGATTCCCTTCTTTATCTGTGGGGCAGAGGACACAAAGCAACTCAGAGATAACAAAGATAATGAGTAATGACAAGAGAGGGTTCCTGTCAGGGAAAATCTGACAAAGAGAAGGTGTGAGTACTGCTGAGTCTGTGAGTTATCCACCTGAGGTGGGGGCGGGGGGGGGTGGTGGTAGTGTTAATGCCCAGGCCAGCAGATGCTCACCCAGAATGAGCTGTAGGATTCTTAGTTCATTCATTCATTCACTCATTCATTCATTCATTCATCTTTTTTCCTTTTTCTTTCTTCATTCATTCTCCATTTCTCTTATTATATGTTCATCCATTCACCCTGCATTCATGAATTGTAACATCTGTTCATTCTGCATTCATTAGATATCTACTCATTTTTTTAATGTTTTATTTATTTTTGAGACAGAGAGAGACAGAGCATGAGCAGGGGAGGGGCAGAGAGAGAGGGAGACACAGACTCTGAAGCAGGCTCCAGGCTCTGAGCTGTCAGCACAGAGCCCGACGCGGGGCTTGAACTCACGAACTGGCAGATCATGACCTGAGCCGAAGTCAGATGCCCAACCGACCGAGCCACCCGGGCGCCCCTATATCTACTCTTTCAACAAAGGACGTATCGTGCGTCTTCTGTGTATCAGGTGACTGTTCTAGTTCTGAGCTTACGATGACAGATAAGACAAAGGTGCTCCTTAAAGGAATTGGACACATACCCAAATAACCATAATTTGGGTTAAGCGTCGTTGTCCTCCAAGAGGTATCAGTGCAGTTCCCTGGGTGCTCAGAGAAGAGAAGAGGGGTTACATCAAGCTGGAGGGAGTTCAGAAACTTTGGCAGAGGAGATGACATTTGAGTTGAGCCTGGAGGGATGGAAGAAGTTTTCCTGCGTGGCCACAGGGGATTGGCAAGAAATACAAGAAAGACAGCAGGCCCAGCTTAAGGAAGGGCGTGGGGGCAGGACGTTGGATGCACACCAGGGAGGGCAGGCCGCTCAGGATGACAGGAGCACGGGGCGAGTGCGAGGGGACAGGAGAGGAGGCAGGAGGCTGGAGAGCCCCAGGAGACCTAAGGACCCTTTTCTGGGAAGGCCACAGTTAAGACATGGCCGTGTGAGAGGAGCAGGGGGTCAGGCTGAGTGGATGGTGAGCGGGTCTCCTGGAGTCTTTCCCCACCATCAGTTCAGCCTACCTGAGTTAAGCCCATTCCTTAATTTTTATCAAAGAATCGTGTACCCTAGTCCATGCTTGTATAGCAAAATGATTACGAGTGTTGGGTCTGGGTTGGATTTCACAGACCAATACGATGTTTTAAAAATCAAGGGGACTGCCATAATGATGTCAACTTTTAATTTTGGCAAGAAAAAATGTACTCAAAATTCGCCAATTTACTATCACCATCTGTGGTGAAGGCTGCTAATTGCCTACTGGGTATCCTTTCTCCCCTTCTTCCTGATAAACAGAATGCTGTTTTATTTGGGGTGGCAATATGGCCAAATGAAAACCACATTTTCCAGCCTGTGTTGGCCGTGGGGCGGAGCATCTGGGACGGCTCCTTTAGAGGGGCCCACTAGTCTGCTGCTTCTTCCAGCTTGAAATTACCACCCTTATGGGACCACAGGGCACCAGCATCATGCTGAATATGGGGCCCACCCTGAGGACTTGCAACTTAGCCTCAGAAGCAAGGAGCAATGTACGTCCCCAGTGCCTAGAGCCCTCCGGATCTCTCTTGGTGTTTCTAGTTCCCTCCATTGCCCCCCCCGCCCTGTTTGACCCTCGTAGGTGTGCGGAGAGGGCAGGCATGCTGGTATCTGACCTCCGGGACTCCTCTTTCTGTCTCCACGAGAGCTTCCGTTTGCCCCTCCTCTCTGGTAGTAACTGCTCTTGAATCATGACCTTCTCATTTCATAGATGGCACTGCCCCCTCTTCTTTAGCAAATGTTCAGTCAAGACAGCATAAAGCACTCCAGGTATTTCAAGGCAGAGGAACCCCGATACATAGGATTGGTTACAGAAATGTTGGATGGGCAGGGGAGCTGTGTGGCCATTGGCCCTTCACCCAGAACCCCCTTCAAGAAGGAAGGACTGGTCTCAGCTGCCGGGAGGGTTGTAGGTGCCGAGGGGGCAAAGAGCTTGTAGCTGCCAGCTTTCTTCAGTGTTGGCCTCAGCAGCAGAAAGCACTTGCCCAAAGCCCTGCCCTCCTGGGGCACCATTTTGGCCCGCTGCCACATAACTGTGTTGGGTCCTGTATACTTCAGATCTCCCCGTGGAGCTGGCAGAGGCTTAATCAGACCGGCCTCACAGTTTGACTTCTCCCTCTACCCACTCGTGCTGCACCCTGCTCCCTCCCACAGATGGTGATCCTTAATAAATACCCTGCCTGCCAGACTCCACGTCAGCATCAGCTTCCAGAAAAGCCAACCTGTGACATGAGACTGTAACCCATAGATGAGTAACTAGCTGCAGAAAGTCACAGACAGGGGCGCCTGGGTGGCTCAGAGGCAGTTAAGCGTCCGACTCTTGATTTCGGCTCAGGTCATGATCTCAAGGTTTTGTGAACTTGAGTCCCGCGTCAGACTCTACACACTGACCGCATGGAGCCTGCTTGACACTCTCTCTCTTTCCCTCTCTCTGTGCCCCTTCCCCACTTGCGCTTTCTCTGCCTGTCTCAAAATACATAAACTTAAAAAAGAAAAAAAAGTCACAGACCCTTAGCCTGAGCAACAGAGGGCTGGAAGCATGTCGTCAGAGTCTAGGAGCCTGTGCACCGCTGACAAGGCTGGAGCATTTGCTGGAACAGAACCATCGCTGAAATGCCAGAGGCCCCCTGGAATCACCATGGGCCCTGGAGCCTGGGGCCACCCACTGCCGATAGAGATGCCACTATACAGAGAAAAAAGAGAAACGCCTTCTCTCCCCTTCTCGCCTTCCCGGTCACCCACCACTTCTTCCCATTAGAAGAACCTGCCTGGAAGCCAGCTGGCAAAGGAGTCTGGGACACTGTTTTTCACAGGCTTCCAGCCCTGAGTGACATAGAGCCAAGCAGAGAAGGGCAGGAGCGGAGCTGAGAGAAAAGAAGCAAATGACTGGTAATAAACCCCCACCTTAAGAAGGACTGGAAGGGGAAGGGGGAGGGAGAAGCTTTCAGATGTGCCCCCAGGCCTGGCTGACGCTTTGATTGCCACCCTCGTGAGAGACCGAAGCCCAAGACCCAGGCTCGCGACCCACAGACACTGGGAATGAGAACTGCGTGTTGCTTTAAGCTGCTGATTTTGGGGGGTAATTTGTTACATGGTAGTAGCTGACTAATGCAGTGGGTGACTGACACTGCGGGGCAGGGGAAGCCCAGGAAAGCTTCTTAGAGAATGTTTGGAGTAAAGAACAGTGCCCCATTATTTTTTTTTTTTATCTGTGAGACGGACTTATTAGTCCTTCCCATCTTTATGGAATGGTAAGGTAGACAAAATGAGATAATAGCTGATAAGATTCCTCTAGAAATTTCAAAGAACTCCTCAAATATGATGTATGATCACACAACTATAAAAATGATCATGAGGCTAGTAGCATTATGCAAATCATCTAATAACTTTCAAAGACCTGGATCGACCACGGTGAAGTCCCTGAATCCAGGCTCCTGGAAGGATTTGGAGAAGCTGGTGAAGTCTGAATTGTATGGATGGCAACTAACTGAGATTTTGGTTTCTTTTTCACTTCCTGCTTCCTTCCTTTGGAGTTCAAGAAACTATCACTGTACCTCAAGGAGAGGAAACGTATTTGGTTTTCGTGATAAGATTTCAGCTTAGCTTGCCTACTTGCATTTGAGTTCAAAGTTTCTCCAGATATATTATCATTTAAACTGGAGGGAAACAATATTCCTTAACTGGAGCACAGGCCATGACCTTGCCTACATGATGGGCAGCTAATCCACTTAGAACCAGTGACTCGCTTTGTATAATTTATAAGACCCCACGAAAAGACAGGCCTCCATAGATTAATATTTCAGCTGTCTTCCCTTCCATTTCATCCTCTGGATGTGGCAGCAACAATCACATGAATCATTCCTGAACTGAGTCGATATCAAACATCCGGACCTTCATCTGCATTTGATGAAGGCTCAGCTCATTCAAGGGAAGTTCCTATAGGATTTCAAATACAGGGATGATTTACCTTGCATACCTCTTACCCCACCCTCCCTGCCAGCCTGGCTGTGGCGGTTAAAAAAGAGCTTTAAATTCTTTGATGCTCCTCTTATTTACAGATGGGAGTCTGGGTCCCCTCCCCTTGAATACGGGCAGGCTGGGGACTGCTTTGCCCAATACAGTATGGGGGCAATGTGTTGCGTCTGTGACTTCTGAGGCTTGGTCATAAAATGCCATGCTGCTTTCTCTGTATCTCTTGAAATGCTGCTTCTCTGAATCCTGTCTCTCAGGATGCTGCCTTTCGGAACCTAGTCGTCATGCTGAGAGAAGCCCAGGCGCAAAGACAGGCCATATGTACATTTTGTGGTCAGCCATCCCGAGAAACCCAGGCTCTGAATCATCTCAGCCCAGGCATGGAGCCCAGAAGTGAAGAAGCATCCAGATGATTCCAGACCCCAGCCATAGTTTCACCCGGCCATTCAAGTCTTCTCACCTGAGGCACGCTGTGGAGCAGGGACGTTGTAGAGCAAGAGCAAGCCATCACTGCTGTGCCCTCTTTGAAACCCTGACCACAGGATTCATGAGCACGGGACAACAGTTGTTTATGCCGCCAAGGTGGGGGTGGGTCGTTATGCAGCAATAGGTAATTGGAACACTGGCCTTCTAGGCTAATACTTCGTTTCCTTTCCCAGGTCGTTGAGAAATTATTTGGTTAAAGAGGTTAAATTTCTTCAAAACCAGCAAACTGTTCTGTATTTCTGGCTACAGTAACTAAACAAGCCTCTCCGTGGGAGCTCTAGATTATTCTGCCGTGTGTGTTGACTTCTTGATGCAAAGACCAGTTCTCCGTGTCCGATTTCCTTTCTCTGTCCTGTTTGTGCAGGTTCTTGATGACTCATTCGTGAATTCATTTATTTATCCAGTAAGTATTTATGAAGCCCCTTCTGTGTAGCAGGTACACTCTTCTAGACGCTCAGGACATGAGGATGAGCAAAACCTTCGTGATCCCAGCCTCTCTGGAGATGGAGTCCAATGCATGGGTCTTAATCGTTTTCATGTCACACACCCGTTGGACACCTAGTGAAGTCTGTGAACCCTTTTTCAAATTAAACAAAACTTTTTGAACGTTATTTATTTTTGAGAGACAGAGAGAGACAGAGAACGAGTGGGGGAGGAGCAGAGAGAGAGGGAGGCACAGAATCCGAAGCGGGCTCCAGGCTCCGAGCTGTCAGCACAGAGCCCGACGCGGGGCTCGAGCCCATGAACCGTGAGATCATGACCTGAGCCGAAGTCAGACGCTTAACTGACTGAGCCACTCAGGCGCCCCTGTGGACTCCTTTTCAGAATAGCGTTTTTAAGTACATAAAATACATATGCTCATGAAGGAAATGAATTATATTGCAGTAGTTACCAAAATATTTGTAAAAACACATATTTGCAATATAATATATGTGTTTCATTCAATAACAAGATCCAATAGTGAGTCCAATAAATTTTGAGGTAGTGCTGAGTCAATATAATATGTTGAGATGCCTGCAAAGGCTGTGTTTTCAAAATGTTTGTGATTTCTGTTGGTGACAAAGTCACAGGTATGGCCAATACTATCGTGGTTTATGGCCTACATACCTAACAGAAGGAAAAGCTAAATTGTAATAAGATTTCGTGAAACGAAATATGTGAGTTCTTTCTTTCCCAAATTGATGGATCTTCCGGATTCTGTAGTCTGTGGATCCCAGGTTAAGGCACTTGGTTTGGGGCGCCAAGAGGCATCAGCCAAGTAACAGCACCAACTGTCATGCCTGCCGTGTGAATATATTAGTTTCCGGAAGACTGTTGCAATGAATGACCACAAACTCGGTGGCAAAAAAAAAAAAAAAAAAAAAAAAAAAAAAGGAAATGTATTCTCTTTCAGCTGTGAAGTCCAAAAGCCCCAAAATAAATATCACCGGACCACGCTCCCTCTGGAGGGTCTACGGGAAAATCCATTCCCTGTGTCTCCCAGTTCCCAGTGGCTGCTGGCGTTGCTTGGCCTGTGCCAGCATCGTTCCAAGCTTCAGGGCCCACAGCTTCCCATCTCTCTGCTTTGTCTTCACGTGGCCCTTTTGCTCTATGTGTGTACCAGACCTCCCTCTGGATCTTTCTTATAAGGACACTTGTGACTGCATTTAGGCCCCCCTTGGAAAATCCAGGATGGTCTCCCCATCTTAAGAGTCTTCGTGTAATCACATATGCAACACCTTTGCCACGTAAGGTGACATTTACAGGCTTTAGGGATTGGGATGTGGGTATCTTTTGGGGGGCGCATTTTAACCCTACCACAATGACCAGGGGTCCTGATCCAAGCTGGGGATGGTGGTGTGCCAGGGATGGTTTTCCTGAGGAAGAGACTCTGAGCTGGTAAATGATGCAAAAGTAAGAGTAACTAGATGGAAGGGCGGGGGGTAGGCAAGGCAGAGGAGACTGATTTAGATAGGGGGACTGAATCAAGCAGAAATCCAGAAGCTGGAAGGTCTCTGCCACAGGACGAACATGAAAGATGGATGATGTGTCGAGGGCTCAGACAGGGCCCAGGTGGAGTGCTGAGAGATTCCCGGAAGTCAGTGGGGGCCACGTGATGAAGGGTCCGATCGGATTTGGTTATGAGGATTTCCCTTATGGCAATGAGAAGACATTGGAGGGTGCCATAGGCTGAATGTTAGGTCCCCCTGAAACTCATATATGGAAATCTTAACACCAAGGTGATGGTATTAGGAGGTGAGGCCTTTGGCAGATGACTGGGTCATGAGGGTAGAGCCCTCATGAATGGGATCAGTGCCCTTGTAAAAGAGACCCGAGAGTGTCCCCTCGCCCCTTCTACCATGTGAGGACAGAGCAGAAAGGCAACTGTCTATGAACCAGGACCTCGCCAGACACCAGATCTGCCAGTGTCATGATCTTGAACTTCCCAGTTTCCAGAACTGTGAGAAGTAAATGTCTGTTGCTTATAAGCCCCCCAGCCTATCAGTCTGTGGTATTTTGGTGTGGTAGCCCAAATGGGCTAAGCCAGGGGGTGCCATATGCTCAGAGCTGGGAATTTGAAAGATCACTCTGGTTGAAGTGAGGAGAATGGATTGTGGGGTAGAGGGTTGCAAGAATGAGTGGTAAGGGGAGCCAGTTGGAGAGGGTGGCGGGGTCCCAGCCAGAGACAGTGGGCGTTTGGTCCACGGTGGAGGTGATGGAGGTGGGCAGAACTCAAGAACAGGTTAAATCGGTGGACGTTTTGGAAAATCCGGTGGCTCAGGGCACGGTACAGGTTTGGTAAATGGTAGACAAACGTGAACAATATAACCGTCAGTGTGTGCGAGTATGAGTTTTCATTTACAAATCTGAGTGCAAAAAGTGGAATGTACCTTTATTTGACTAAGTTTAGCTTAATCTGCTCTGAGCTCGTGGGAAATTCAATCTCAAGTTACTATGAATTCTACATTCCCCCTTCCCAAGGCTGTATGAAAGGTTTGAGCACCTCATACAGACGGCATTTGAGGAGGGACCCTGGGGTAAGTTCAGTGCTCAGTGGTATATATATCTTGGTGTGCAGTAACCCATTTCCCTGCAGTTCCAAAGCAGTCTGTGCCAAACTGCACGGCTCTTAAGTTCTTTCTGGTAGCCACCAGAAACTTTGAGATGAGGAAGCATTAGCTGCTCTTCTTATAACTTGCCACCTCCAGAATGCTAGTCTTTGTACAAATTCTGTCACTTGCATGGTGATTTATTAACTTTTTTTTATAAAAAATATTTTTTAAATGTTTCATTTATTTTTGAGAGACAAAGTGCAAGCGGGGGAGGGGCACAGAGAGAGAGACGAAGACGCAGAATCTGAGGCAGGCTCCAGGCTCTGAGCTGTCAGCACAGAGCCCAATGCAGGGCTCGAACCCACAAACTGTGAGATCATGACCTGAGCCGAAGTCAGACGCATAACCGACTGAGCCATCCAGCTGCCCCTAACTGTTTTTTTTTTCCTTTTTCAGAGACAGACAGAGAGAGAGTGCACGAGTGAGGGAGGGGCAGAGAAAGAGAGAGAGAGAGCATGTGTGTGTCTCAAGAAGCCGTGTTGCAAGCAACCTGACATGGGGCTCAGTCCCATAACTGTGAGATCATGACCCGAGCTGAAATCAAGAGTCAGACGCTCAAGCGACTGAGCCGCTCAGGCGCCCCCATTAGCTTTTTTTTTTTTTTAAAGGAAATAAAAAACCAAAAACACAGTTCAGACAGCCTGTAGCTTGGAAGCCCTAGGTCTCTGTCCTTTCAGGTGCCCTAACCACCGCCTTGCTTGAAAGGCTCACCCGGGGCACATCTCAAAACTCCAGAGGCAGGATTCTCAAATCATGCCGTTGAATTTCCCCTGTTCAAGGCTGGGAACAAGATCATTTAGAGCTGGAGTCCAGAGCTGCCTGTGGTCGTGAGCTGCAGGTCTGGCTCGCTTCTTATGGCCTGTACACACTTCTGATGGGGTTCTCCCGTTTAGAACACCTTCTCTGTTTAGAAGGTGAAGGAGCCACCAGTAGGAGATTGGATAAGGGAGCCTCAGGAAGAAAGGCCAGCCAGTAAGCGGTATGCCGTCAAGCCAGTTACGACTGTAGGTGGCCGGAGCTTAGATCTACAGGAAAAATACTGGGAGCCGGGGTGGAGCACAGGCATGAGAAATATCCTATCTGAAAGGCGAGGGAGCTGGAGAATTTATGCACCAACTCTGGTGAATTATTGATTGGCGGCTACTGTATGAATTGAGTTAATTTCAGGGCACTTTTGGCCAGCCACACGGGCAACAGAGCGGGCTCCGGTGACCAGAGAAAGCCCACGGGCCGGGCAGTGCCGCTGCTGGGAGTGTGCCCAGAGTGTCAGGACGAGGTGACGTGGGTCACAAGCCCCCAGCCCGTGCTACGGGTGGGAAGAGAGCCCATGCTCTCTTGCCTGCTAGCTCCAAGCCACCGCACCACCCATGGAAGCCCGTTTCGGATACTCACTGTGTAGTAATTAAGGAAGCCTCAAGTGCGGATTGAAACACCGTTGCTGGTGCGATTGGAGGATCCACCTTGGAGGGCGGCCTCCCGGATCTAAGTCAGCTGAGCACTGCTGGAGTGAGGCGTCTCCAGGATGCCACCAACGGTCCCCTAGCGTTGAAGGTTACACTATCACATACATAAAACTACGCGGTCTAGGCTGACCTCATTTAGAGTGAATTGCAGATATCCCCATTGCGTGTGGAAACAGGGCTGGGGCCTCGTGCTACCCGCAGGGCCCGCAAAAACCCAGTCCCTTTCCTCGAAGAGTCTCAGATGGTCTCTACCTCGCCTCCCTCTTAAGAGGTGGGGGGGGGGGGCGCTTTGTCCCGCTTTTAAAATCCTTGAACTTCAAATATCCTCCTCCATTTCCTCACGCTCACTCCTCTCACCGCCACCACCCCCACACAGACACGCACGGATGCATACTTTGTCAGGGCAGTTCTTTTCAATGGCTCCACGTTTCTTCCCGTCCCTTGTCCTGGAACGGGCCACTCACGTCTTCGGGATCCCGCATGGACCCCTGGAGGCCCCGGGGGAGGCCAAGGAGCACCCCACCCATCTTCCCGCGGGGAGCCGAAGAGAGGGAGAAATCCGTAAGCAGCAGCAAGATCGAACTGCGGATTACTTTCTTCATAAATTATCCTGCCATGTTTGTGTAAAATTTGCCCTCCGTGCTTTTGTTTAAAAAACGAGTATGTAATTTCAAACTATGTAACACAGATGGACGCTCCCACGGCACAGTTAGCAATCCATTCCATGCCTGCCGCGTTTCAGAGTCTGTGACCAGATCAGTCTATAGATCGTGTCATCGAATTCTCACGAATCTTATGTGAGGCATGATTATCCCCTTTTTACAGATTCAGGAGACTGATTTTCATAAGGATTCTTTAAAAAAAAAAAAAACCCACCATTTTTAATGATGACAAAAAAAGTCAATTTGCAAGAAAATTTAAAAGCTCAGAGAGGGAAATAGCAATCCTTATAATCCCTCAATCCATAGATTACAATTTATGACATTTTGATTGTATCATTCCCATCTCTCTTTTTTTTTTTTTTGATGCCTGTTTGCGGATACATTTTGAAAACCCCAAATTGGACTCTTTCAGTAGCGATCATTTTTATTTATCCTCCGAGAATGCTGAGGGACGATTTTCCGACATGGATTTTCTTGAGCTGGAAACGAAACCTTCACCAGGGCAGCCCTCAGATCATTCATGGTGTGAAGAGATTGTGTGCTGAAAGGGGGGTGGGGCGGCTTCATTGCGCAATTTTTGTGGGTTCTTTGTAAGAACCTTGGCCTGCAGCTTACAAAACCTTTGCTTGCTTTGCTAAACAGCCCTTCTCACTTGGCCCCGGCATCTTCCATCTCATTGAGCATCTGCAATTTCCATTGTGTTACTTTAAAATTTGAGGCCATTCTCATTGGTCATCTGGGACCATGACAAAAATCTACACATTTTATTCTTCCTCTTTTCTGCGTTTCTCAAATACGGAGGAGTTTGAGAACTCTAATTAAGTAGAGAACAACAGTTTTAGAGTGGCTCTCAAAGGCTAAAAGGAAAGAAAAGAGAAACCCTTCTTGAGTCTCCTCGCCAAGCTCCTCACAAGCCCACGATTGTCTTGGGTTTGAGTCCCAGCTGAGCGAGCACATTCCCTGCCTGGGGCAAAGACTGGGCTTGGCATCTTCCCAGCCCTCTTCATTGTGCTGGGAGGCGGAGGCCCGCCACTGTTGCAGTGGGATGGACGGGGAGGACTGGGAACCCCAGGCAGTGGGGGGTGGGTGGCCTCACCCCTGGCAACCAGGCTCTCTCTGGATGCAGTTCCTTTTCAGGGGACACTCACACCTCCCTCCCCTGCTTGCTTCCTTGCTGCAGACCATTATAAGCCAGGCTGTGAATGTTTTTAGACCAAAGACTGTGTCTGACCTATTTTTGAGTCCTCAGCCCCTAGCAGTGTTCAAAGTATGCTTATCGAACGAACGAATGAATGAACTGATGTCTGTAATAGCAAGGCATTTCCCGGATGCCACAGGCCCCTTTGACCTTCAGTGGGCCAAGCGTATGGGATGTATCTCAGGGTAGCCACCCCTCGGGAAATAAGGGCCCCGATGCCAGATTTAAACAAACCCCTTCTCCTGAAGCCAGACCTAACTCACCAGGGCCAGAAACCCCCACCTCCTGCTCGACTTCCCTCTTCCATTTGCACGGGTCCAGTCTGCCACCAGCCAGCCTCACAAGAGGAGCTCAGATCTGGCCTCTGCTTGCTGGTCAACCTCTCCTATCACAGCGGGATCAAACCAGTCTTGGAGCAAGACGCTTCCATCGAACGGAATTGTACCCAAAGACCCGAGGTGTCCAACTGTTGAAAGCTGTTGCTCTGGACGAGGATGAAGGTGTCCCACATCCCCTCCTGTGCTGAACCTACCGTCCCGTGGAAGAATGGCCTCTAGGGACACACTTCGAAACCAGCCGACCAAGGCTTCTGTGACAACCTTGTAACAACCCGGTCTCCTTGCCTCAGCTTGATAAAATGAACATCTAACCATGCCACTCTCTGAAAAAACGTGTACTGCTTCCTGTTACGGAGAGGAAAACATCACGAGTCCTTAGCTTGCATGCAACGCCTTCTCGACGTGGCCCCAGCCTGCGTTTTAGACCTACCTCCTGCCATGCTGCCCACTGCTCCCCGGGTTCCAGCCTCTCTCAACTTCTCTCTCTCTCCCCTTCCGTTTCCATTTTTGTCATTCGAATTCCATAGATTCTTTGGGCTCGTCCCCATGTGCTCTTTGTTCCATGCAGCCTTCTCTGAGGACAATTCATGTTTCTCTTCTCTATTAGATTATGGGCTTCTCGGGGGCAGGGACTGTGTGTCACTCAACGCCGCACGCCAAAGGGCCTAGCACAGTGCTTGGTACAAGAGCAAACGGTCAATAAATGTTGGTTGAATAAATGAACGGATCGTCGTGCAAGAGTAGATGGCTGTTGGCCGAAACCGTCGAAGATGGATTCCCGGAGAAGGTGAAACTGAAGCTGAATTCTGGAGCACCGGAAGGATCGGTATACGTGGAAACTGGTAGGATTTTAATATGCTGCTGGCTTTTGCTGAAGGGAGTCAGGATTATTGCCCTGGATGGCCTTCCTCAAGGAAGCACAGATAGGAACCGAGACAGGGGTCCCCAAGGCGTTTATTTACCTGAGCAGACCATGGGTTGAAATTTCCAGAGCCAATCCCATCCCCGTTAGGCCAGAGTCACCGTACTAGTAACTCTCGTTCTCTACCTCACCCGATCCAACAGCCATACATGGGCCGGTGTCCTCAGCCTCGGGGACCGCGTCTCCTGGCTCCCCGGCCAGATGAGTTCTGGTTAGATTCTGACGATGGCAAGCACTGGCAGGAGGTCTGGAGTGTGCAAGGACAGGGCTCAGGGGCCCACCCCGCTCTGATTTCACATCTTTGGCAGGGGCTGCGTCATTTAACTCCAGCTCTGCAGCGGGCAGAAAAATGCCCCCCGCAAAGACATCTACGTGGGAAGCCCCAGAACTTGCGACTGTATTAACTGACAGCAGCAAAACAAAGGGTCCTTGCCAATGTGATGAAGTGAAGGATCCTGAGATGGGGATTGCCCTGGGCTATCCGGATGGGCCCAACGGAACCACAAGGGTGCTTGGAAGAGGGAGGCAGGAGGCCCCGGGTCAGCAGATGTGAGGGCAGGAGCAGAGTCCGCAGTGATGGAGGGAAGGGGCCATAAGCCGGGGCAGGTGGGCGGCCTCTATAAGCTGGAAACGGCAAGGAAACAGACTCACTCCTGGAGCCTCTTGAGGAAACACAGCCTTGCTGACCCCTTGATTTTAGTCCCGTAAGACTCGTTTCAGACTCCAGAACTGACAGATAGTGAATTTGTGTTGTTTTAAGTCACTGCATGGTGGTCATTTGCTGCAGTGGCATTAGGAAAACAAATACAAGCTCTGGTTGGATCATCCCCTTTTCTGTGTCTCTTTCTCCGTGGCTCCAGGTCCTACCGGTTCAGGTAACTGATTGCTTCCCTCGTGCTTGCTTCCCGATTCCCACCGTGAGTCTCTGGCTGTCTCAACATTCCTTGTTGTGTTCCTGTAACCCGTCCCACATCTCTGTGAGTTTCCCTTTCGCTAAAGTTGCTGGCACCGTCTGATCTGGATTCTGTTTCCACCTGGAGCTGTGCAGAGCACTCCATCTCTGAGAGCCACGCGCACTGACCTCTCTGGCCACAGTCAGAGCCCTCTCTGGGCTAAAGGGACCGTGCTGTGTGCTCAGAGCACCTGCTCAGTGGAGTCTGACTCCCAGGGGAAAAACGCCTACTTGGCCCTTCCGAGGAACTTTGTCACGATTTGAAGGCATCAAGATAGCTCCTCTAGCAGTGAGACATGGAAATAAATCCTGCTCCTCTTTCTAGATTATGGGTCTTGAACCTTGGTGCTCCCTGAATGGGCTTGCGGGTGAGCTCTGTGAGTCGCCTGGAATTGTGACATTTTGTGCATATGAACATGGGGAAGAGGAGGAAGGGTCCAGAGCTTTTCCTAACGAGATTCTCAAGGGAGCTGTGCTCGGCTGCCAGGGTTTCCTTCACTGGTCTCAGATGGAGCAGGTGTTTTCTGTGCCCTGGGCCACATCCCCGGGGCCACGTCTGATTCCTGTGAGGCTGCGGGGGCCAGCTCCTGTGAAGGGAGGCTCCCTTCCACTTTAGGCCTCTCTGCGTTTTCCACTTCCTGTCTCCAAGCTCCCCGCCAGACTCTTCAGGAGACATTCTACAGGCTTCACGGAAGTGCCTGCACAGATTCCTGACCGGGATAACGCCTCGAGAGTGCCCCCTTCCTGCTGCTTTACTCCCGCTTCCTGGGGTCACCTCAGAAAGAAACAACCTGCACCCTGTCTCAGGCACTGCGTTCTGGAAGAACAGATCGAGACCCCGGGGGAAGTTTGACAAGGACCCAGATGCGGGCTCTGCCTACAGAGCATTGCCTCCCGCATGCGGTGATGCTAAGGCCCCGGGGCTCTCCGGAGTGCCATAAAGCTGTCCTGTTCCATCGTGGAGGCCGCAGAGTCCGCAGCTGAAAGCTGTTCTCTTTGGAAGCATGAACCATGTTTCTCTCTTCGCCTTCTGGGACCCAAGACGGCCAGCCCCATCTCTCATTCTTGTGCTCTTGTCCAGCGCCCCTCCCCAACACCCAAACCCACGCTGGCCGGAAGAAGCCCCAGGCATGGAGAAGTCCACCTTCGTCCTAGAGGAAAGGAATCCCACTGGGGCCTTATTAGGCTTTTACCACCTGCTGGTCAGGCCTTCAACCAAACACTCCAGCATCTGCTGTTTTTATTACCAGACCACCTCAAGCAGATCTAGCACACTTCGTGGGAGGGAATAAAGCAGCAGGAAGGAGATAAGGAAGGGCCGGTTCCATTTTTTAATCTGGCCGGGGGAAGTCAAGACGGCCACTGTATTAACTATCTATTAATTAGATAACCTATCATTAGATATGTAATTAGATAACATATTAATTACATAACAAATTCCCCTGCACTTGGAGGCTTGAAATAATAGCTGTTTATTATATCATGGTATCCTTGGGCTAAGAGTCCAGTGTATCTTGCCTGAGTCCTCGGCTTTGGATCTCACAAGACTGCAGTCGAGGTGTTGACCAGGGCTGGCGTCAGCATCTCAGGCTCATGGTCTCCTTCCGAGCTCACGTGGCTGTTGAGCGAATTCAGTTCCTTGCAGCTATCGGGATGGCTTGCTTCTTCGAGGCCAGCAGCAGAATCTCTGACTTATAAACTGGCTCTAAAGGGATCGCCTGATTAGGTCAGGCCCACCCACATTCAAAGAGAGGGGATTTATACAAGGGCATAAGTCACTGGGGATCTTCTCAGAACTCTGCCTCACAGCCACCCTGACTGGCCTTTTCTGAGAAATACAAACTGGGGGAGGGGGGTGCAGAGCGAAGAAGAAGCTGAGCTGACCTTCGTTGCTTTCTCTACTTGTCCTTCTCTGTGAGTGATGCTTTCTCCAATGAGAAAACATTTTTCATGTTTTAAATTAGCCATCAAACGAGACAGAAAAGCCCAAAGAGTTTTGAGAATACAGTTAAGTTCTTTGGTGAGATTAGGCAGAAAACAAACCACATGGTCCTCTTTATCTTTGCTGTCACGAGGTCCTGAAGTCCAAGACTGGGGGTCGCCCTTGACACCCCCATCTTTCGCCATAAAAACCATAAAATCCCATCCATTTTACCTCCTCGATGTCTAATGAATCCATGACTGCTACAGAAGCTTCCTGACTCTCAACTACCACTCTTGTCCCACACAGCCGTCTGAGCTGGGCGACGACACTCTTGACCCCGGCAGGGTGGTGCCCCATAGCCATCCTCCTAGGCTGCTCCGTTCAGATCTGTGACGACGGCGCCACGGGTGGCTCTGTCACAATAGTACTTCCCTGGGGTTGCTGTGACAAGGTAGTGTAAACTGGGTGGCTGAGAACGATAAAAATCGATTGTCTCACAGTTCTGGAGGCTAGACATCCAAAGTCAAGGTATTAGCAGTGCTGTACTCCCTCCAAAGGCTCTGGGGGAGGGGAGGATCCTTCATTGCCTTTTCCGGCTTCTGGTGGCCCCTGCATCCCTTGGCTTGGGATGCATCCCTTCAGTGTCTGCCTTGATCTTCCCATGGCTGTCTTCCCTCTGTGTCTGTGGATCTCTGTGTCTTCACATAGCCTTCTCCGCGGAGCTGTCCAAATTTCCCCTCTTTATAGGGACACCAGGCACATTGGAGTCGTAAGGCCCACCCTAATGACCTGAAGCTAATCCCCTGCAAAGACCCCATTTCCAAATAAGGTCACATTTCAGGTACTAGAGGTTAGGACCTCAGCACATCTTTTTCCGGGAAGAAGGGAACGGACACAATTCATCCCATAGAAGTCGTGCTGATAGGAATCCAGGTGTCCCACTGGTCTGTGGTGGTCCTCACAGGCCATCTGGACAGTGGAAGAACACAGGCTTGGAGACCAACCTTGCATGGCTCTGGGCAGACACCTGGCTGGCTGCAGATACAGCCAGGGCTGCTATCTTGTGGAGGCTGGAAAGTCACCCAGCCTAAGCAACAGTGCGGGTGATGTGACATTCCCACTCACGGGAAGATGGGACTTGGAGCCAGCAAGGACAATACACCTGCCTTTGGCAGTGGCCTTTCTCTGGCTCATACCCAGGCATTGTACCCACCCACCCACCCACCCACCCACCCTTATCCATCCTTCAGATCTCAGTTTGAGCTATTCTTCCCTAGCAAGGCCAACCCTGACTGCCAAGGCCAGCTCCGATCCCCTGGTACCTGCTCTCCCAGCTCCCGTTCTCCGCCGTCACCACAGCCTTTGGGCTACAGTGCCACCGGTGTGCCTGTGGGATTCATGTCTGTCTCCCTCCATAGAGTGTAAGCTCCATGAGTTCAGGGACTGTGAACAATTTACTGGGTTTTTTCCCCCCTGCCCAGCACCCGAGCAACAAGAAAGTGCTCATTAAATATTTGTTTTATGGACAAATAAATGAATGAATGAGTGCCCATAGAACCGCTTTACTTTCTAGACAACTCGATGAATGGCAAAGAGATCAGAACAGTTGGAGAGCCGTCCAGCCCTGATATTTGTGATGGATGCATCTTTTATGAATCCCCAAGCCTCCGAAAAGAGAAATGTTTATATAGGCTTTCTCCAAAATTACATTCCCATGGAAGCCAAGTGACTCCCTCACGCTAGTCTCAAAGTATGTGTAATTTAAATATGTACTTTAGCAAAAGGGCAGAGCAACATTATGGGTCTTCATGGCTGCTCGGAAGAAAACGAGAGCTCCGTATGTCAGACCCAGAGATGGCCAGGATCCAGCGGGGTTTCGTACGCAGGAGCATGGGGCCCCACGACTCAGAGCATAATCCTCGGATCGGCAGCAGCAGCAGCATCAGTAGCTGGTTAGAAAGGCTGGCTCTCAGGCCCTCCTCTCTCCAACGTAGGCAAAACCGGCGTGTTCACAAGAGCCTCAGGTGACCCATAAGCATGGGGACATTTGGGAAGCGTTGCCGTAGAGAGGTCCTTGTGGCTTGGGCCACTCGCAGCCTGGCACCTGGGTTCCAAGAGAGGGCATCCAAAGAGAGGGTGTCCAGAGAGCAAGCTTGCCAAGACACCAAGGCAGAAGTTGCAAGATTTCTTCTGATCTGGCCTCTGATGTCACACGGCGTCACTCCCACTACATTCTCTTGGTTGCACGTGTATCACTAATGTCAGCCCAGATTTAGGAGGAAGGAAATCAGAGTCTACTTCTCAGTGGGAAAACTGCCAAGAAATGTGTGGCCACATTGAATCTGCCACATGCCTCTTCTCTCCATGAGTCAGAAATTGGTGTCCGCAGAGATATTAACAGTCACACGACGCGGGTGCCTAAGATTGAGAGGTGTATTAGCCGAGCTTATCTAGAGAGACAGGACCAATATTATGTGCATATGAGATTATTATAAGGAACCGGCTCCTATGACTACAGAAGCTGAAAAGTCCCAAGACGTGCTGTTGGCAAGCTGGAGACATAGGGTCAGTAGTCGGTTTTAGTCTGGGTCCAAGGCCTACGAACTGAGAGCCAGTGGTATAGCTCCAATCCAAAATCTAGCAAGCCCAAGACCCAGGAGGAGTCGATGTTTGAGTTCAAGTATGAAGACAGGAAAAACCACCAATGCTCAGTTCAAGTAGTCGGGCAGGAGGCGTTCACCCTTACTCAATCCGTTTGTTCTATTCAGGCCTTCAACCGATGAGGCAAGGCCCACATTTGGGAGAGCAATCTGCTTTACTGTTTACCGATGCAAATGCTGATTTCTTTCAGCAACAACGCCACAGACACACTCAGAATAATGTTCGACCAAATATCTGTGCGCTCCATGGTTCGGTTAGTTTGACACATAAAATTAACTGTCAGAGGAGGTAAAAGGAGGCGAAGTGAATTCCTGCTTCTCGCACCTGGTTGACTCTCAAGCACATTTTTGGGCTGGGTCCGTGTCCCCATCTTTGAAATCAGGATAACACCTCTGTCAGGGGCTGATGAGAGAGTACTTTAAATAGGAAAGACTCTGATAAATCCTACATAGTGTACAAATGTTGGTTAGTGTGGTTATTAATAGTAGCGATGATGACAGGAACGGGCTAGGCTGCTACGCGTGCCTCCTACCGGGCGATGTCTCAAGATGTTATCTTCGCCCCAAAGAGTGGATTGGAGTTTCAAGAGGCATGGAGATTGAGGGGGGAGATGCTCCTGGGGATAGAGACTTTTCTGTGGCTGCTGACTTGGCCAACACTTGGATTCACGGTTGACATGGTCCTCTACGATCTGGAATTCTTGGGAGTAAGAATGGCATCACGGGTCCAGCAAGAGCCCCTCACATTCCTCCCAAATGGCTCTGAGCCTTCCCGCTGCGCTCAGCAGGCTCATGCTCTTGGTGGTGGCCTGTGGCATCCACCACCACTCCCATCCCTTGCACCTGCTGTGGCCGTCTCTCATCTCTGCCTGAGCCACCACGTCCCCTTCACCTTCACTGCTCGTCAAAGGCGCTGTCACTGCTGTCCGATCCCACCAGAGATGCCCCGGATGGTGTCTGAGCAGAGGAGCCATCTCCCGTGGGCCACAAAGGGGCTGTTACAGAACTACCAGGATCTCCCCACGTGTTCAGTGCCCCACTGAGGGTAGACAATTTCCATGCCCCTTTTTTACATATCCTTTCTCCCCGCCTTGCCCCAGGGCTTAGAAGCAGGATCATCTTAGTGGAGGCTGGCGGTGCTGGCCAGCTCTGGCCCATTGTCCAAGAGTCAGAGCAGTATGGTAAGAGATTGGGAGTGTAGGCTCTAGACTCAGTCAGCTGGGGCTGAAATCCTTGACTCCACCCTGACTGGCTGTGTGGCTTTGGTCGGTAACTTAACCTCTCTGAGCCTGTTTTTTTTTTTTTTTTAACCTGCAAATAAAGGATATGGCTAGCACCCACTTCATAGGACTCTTGTGAACCTTAAATGACATGACCCATGTAACGCACTTAGTATGAGTTCTTTCCCAGGGGTCTCTTGGATCGCAAATAGTGACAGATTGATGGCAGCCCCTGACACTCCTTATAGACGTGATTGGACACGTGCAAATCCTACTGTGACTACAGCTTAAGCTCAGCCTGGGATAATTACTACAGTCAGAGTCACTGTTCTTGGATCGGACCAAGTGTTTAGATTTGTTTCTCATAGCATGGATGCTAATAGTAAAAATTCTAAGAGCTAGCACCTGTCGAGGGCCTGCTATATGCCAGGCGCTGGGCATATAATAAGCTTTTGACATGTTTAATCCTCATGACAACCCCCTGAGATAGGAGCTATTATTACCCCCATTGGACAGGTGGGAAAACTGAAGCAAAGAGAAAGTAAATAGCCCTCTCAAGAGCGCACAGCTAGAAAGCAGTGCATCTGGGGCTCAAGTCCGGCTTTCTGGCTCCTGAGCCCCTCGTCTCTTCCCAAACATAAGACTTTTATCCCCTCGCTAATGGATACATAAAATGCGGATGCCAAAGATTGTCAAGCATCTTTGCTGTGTAACAACTACGCCAGTGCTGAGTGGTTTAAAACAATGATTTGTTATTTCTCTCAAGTCAGCGGCTTAGCTGTAGCCGTTGGTCTCCCCGGGCTCACCCACGGGAGGCACCCAGCCGCAGGGTTGGCTGAGGACAGGGGCGCTGTGGGGAGAGCTGGCACAGCTGAGCCTTCATGTGGTTCTTCACCCTACATGGGCGGGTGTGTCCGAGCGTGGGGGTCTCAGGGTTCCAAGAGAGGGGCGGTGGGAGCCGCCAGGTCTCTAGGGGCCTGCCTTCGGAGATTGTGCAGCATCGCTTCTGCCACATTCTTTTGGCCAACATCGATCACAGAGTCAGCTCAGATTCCGGGGAGGGTAAATGGACTCTCTGGAAAGGGAGAAGTTGCAAAATCACACCGAAAAGAAGCGTGCACGTGTGGGTAGGAGGAACCCGTAGCCACTAAACCATCTACCATAAATAGATAAAGCCCGGACACTGGAGAACCTATGATGCATCGCTGTTAGTGGGGACTCTTGAGTGTGGCACGTGACAGAACTCCACACGAACCTGGCTTGCCAAGGAGAAGGAAGGGACAATTTATCGGGTCGCTTTCCTTTTTTTTTTTTTTTTAACGTTTATTTATTTTTGCGACAGAGAGAGACAGAGCATGAATGGGGGAGGGTCAGAGAGAGAGGGAGACACAGAATCGGAAACAGGCTCCAGGCTCTGAGCTGTCAGCACAGAGCCCGATGCGGGGCTCGAACTCACAGACCGCGAGATCGTGACCTGAGCCGAAGTCGGACGCTTAACTGACTGAGCCACCCAGGCGCCCCTCGCTTTCCTTTTAAACCCAAGGGTTTAAAAGGGTTAGTCTGGCCTAGTCACCAGCACTTGCTCCCGCGTTCCTTCCTTCTCTCAGGTGGGACCGTCTCCGCGTAGCAGTGAATTTGACGCTAGCAAGCTTCATCCTTACGTTCCCCCTAGAAAGAAGTTTTTCTTCCAAAATTTCCCAACAAACACCCCAAGATTGCATGTCGTGGGTGTGGCTCTGGACACGCGTCCGTCTCTGAGCCTATCGCTGAAGCCGGGAAGTGGGGATGTGCCTATTGGCCATTCCGGGGTCATGTGTCTGTGGCGTGGGGTTAAACCCAGGGGTGTGCTGGTAAATGTCTAACGATGGGCTCTGGGGTAGGGGGAGGGAGATGCTCATTGGGAGTGTTTGCCAAGGTCAGTGGTATCACTACTCCTCCCACGGCTGACCTCAGGCTGCTGTCGCGATGCCCATTGAACACGGAGTAGGGAAGAGCGAGCACAGTCAGAGCTTCTACCGGCTGAGGATGGGAGAAGGGTGGCGTCCCAGAGGGAAACCAGGAAATAGAGACGAAATAGACAAAAACAATGGGTTTCCAACCCAATTCCTTTATTTTCTTGCCCCACAGATGCACGATATTTAAGGGACCACTGTGTTGCGTGCTGTTCTGGTTGTTGGTACTGATCCAAATCCAAAGAAGGTTTGGAGACAGTAGATGCTCAACATGATAAAATGTTGAAATGAAGCATTTGCTCAGCACCTTTTCAGGCTAAATCAGGTCTTTTTCAACATGATAAGTTACCAGCTTATTTGACCTCGTTCCTTCCCCAGACTCAGTGTAGATTGGCCATTGATGATAAAAATCGTAATTCAAGTAACCACGAAGCTTTCTGAGTGCTTACTGTGTGCCAGGCACTGCACCAACTGCTCTGCCAGAATTACCTCACTGGGTCCTCAGACCAACCTTATGAGGTAGTTGTGATAATTGTCCCCATTTAACGGATGCAGAAACGGAGGCACAGAGAGGAGAGGGAACTTGCTTATGGCCGCACTGCTAGTCCGTGGCAGTGTTAGGAATGAGCCTAAGGCGGTCCGTTTCTCCGCTCAGTGGGCTCAACTCCTGCCTCCTGTCACCTTCTCACTGGCTGAGGCGGGGGGCAGGTATCTCACAATCTAAACAAGTCCTTTAATGACTATTTTGCAAAGCTGAGGGTCCCTTCCTGTTGTGTCTGTGACACCACGTCCCATGTTTGAGTATGGGTTTTCATTAGAGAAAGACAAGCCTTTCAAAAGAACAGGCTCTGGGCAGTTTCTTCTGGGAGGGAAAATCCTATCTGGGACACGTGTGGGCACATCGTGGCTCAGGCTGCTTCTGTTCACTGTAGCAATCTCTGGCTTGTGGTTGTTGGATGTGGGAGGTCTTCTGGCCTCCACTTTGGGGGCTGGAACCCACCCCCGGCTCCTTTGGATCCAGAGCCCAGAATGAACCGCCAGCGACCCACAGGTCCAGGGAACACCCAGGTCTCCCTTTGAGCCTCCTGGACCATTTATTGGACCACCACTCACGGGACGGTCAGAGGAGCGCAGCAGTAAAGCGCCCTGAGTTCAGGAGGGAGGGCAGCTTTAATGACCATGCTATGCCCAGGAATACAGGAGTATTAGGTTGGGTTGGGTGCCTCTTTCAGACTGGAGATGATGACTCGTGGGCCTGGGAGTTCGGATTTTAGGACCTGAACCTTTAGTGTTTCTGGGGCCTGAGAGGCAGGCCCAAGGGGAGAGGTGGCCAGAGGCAGTTAGCATTCGGCCTTGGTCGATTCGTTCCAGTTGTGTCGCGGCTGCCCCGCGGTCTGTCGTCGTCGATCACGGGGAGTCCCTGGACACCCCATTCCCAAGCTCGAGGCAGGCGGTAGGTAAAGGAGGGCAAGAAGGAAAACGACGACAAGGGCCCTGTCTCCAGAAGACAGGAAGGACGGCACGAGGAAAGAAGGGATGCCCGCTCTTGGGCATGGCGTCTCCAGAGGGGCCCTCGTGCTCAGAGACTTTGTGACTCAGTGGAGGGAGAGAGGGGAGGCTTTTTGGAGGAAGGGAGCTTCTGTGACTATTCAAAGGGCATCCATAGGCGTCTTGAGAGGAAGGCAAAAAGCATTGGAATGGCCTGTGGAGAGGTACACGTGGAAGGTTCCGGGCCTGAGAAGGATGTAGGGGGGCAGAGGACAGAATTGAGGGCAGGTATCTAGGGGTGAGGCAGCCCCGAGGCTGAATAAGGGGCCGGATAAGGCCAAGCCTGGGGCACACAGGAGCCTGGGAGGTGGAGATCACACAGATAGAAATGAGAGTCCAAGCTCTGTGTTCCAGGAGCTCGCCAAGGAGCCTCCGTGTCCTTGAGGCGAGCCCATGTTAGCCAGGTAAGCCAGGCGCTCGAAAGAATGTACAGAAGCTGCTCTCGGAGGGAGGCGCCGTCCAAGCTTCTGCTGTCCAGGAGGGCTCTAAGGTGCACGCTCGGATGCCTTCCCTCCACCCGGACAGTGTTGTTCTTCCCCCGTAACAACGAGCCTCCAGCTGGGGAATGGGGGCTGATTAAAAACAAAACCATTCCGAGAGATAAATCTTGTAATACTAACTGCTGAACAGCTGGCCCTTTAAAGCATAGAACAGCCATTTAGCCATTAATCCATCCCTTTAAAATGCAGAACCATCTCACCCCAAACACGCACGCACACACACACACACACGCACGCACGTGCACACAAGCGTACACTAGCCCGCACGCACACGTGCACACACACGCACGCACACCGAGGGTAGTGTAACATCATCTGGTGCGGCCCCAGCGGCTGCTGCTCCTGTACTTTTCATGTTCACACATAGAGCCCTGGCTCTCGTTTAGAGTTTAAACCAGCAATGGGGACCAGGGGAGGGAAGGAAGGAGAAGCAGTGAATTCTAAATGCCCTTTCACCGAATTCCCGTCCGTGTGCTCCCCATGATTCTGGACCTTGACACAGTAGTACCTGGTGCCCTTCCCAGATCCTTCTGCCTCCCCTGGGCTTCCGGCTCTCCTGGAGCCAGTCTGCAGGGGCAGCTGGCACCACCAGGCCCCGCAGCTCACCAGACACTCACCAGGCCTGACTCTGCTGTTTCTCTGTCTTATTCCCAGTGGCCACCTTGAGTGATCTATATACCACATGTGGTCCTGGTGGTGCCTCGTTGCCGTAGGTCTTCGATGAGGCAGTGCTGTTTGTCCCTCCCTGCTCGCCATAAAGAAACTCTTTCTATCTGTGGTTTGTGACCTTCCTGAGAGGCAAAGAAATCAAACTAAGCCCGATCACACATGCATGCACACATGCTTGCACACACACATGGTTGTGACTGACTTGTTTGGAAAAGAGGAATGTGTGTGCGTGCGTGTATGTGTGTGTGAGAGAGGGAGAGAGAGAGAAGGAGAAGGGGGGAATCAGATCAGTAACTGTTTAGGATGGGGTGCATTGGCTAGCTGTCAGGTATGAGAAAATTAAAGCCATTAGCTATTTTCGATCTTTTTTTCTGTCACACCAACAAGATTAGCAAGCCAAATGCTCAAGGAGCACGTTTGGGGGAGTTCTGAGTGCTCCATGAAACCTGCAAAGCTCTGCCGAGAGAGATTGCCTGGAATTCTCTCCCGCCTGCCCTTTCAGTGGGTAATAATAACAGACGCTCGGTGTTGTATAATAATGAATATGTTCACGACGGCTGTTTCAACGATTGTTTCTTAAAATGATAAAGGTAATTTTGCTGGGCCCTCCTTTATTTTTTAAACCTGAGCATCACAAAAAGTGGAAGCTGAAATCATCCCTTTTATTGGCAACGGTTGCAATATGACATTTGGAAATACAAACAACAACAGCAAAAAACCTGTGTTCTTCAGGGAGCTCGGACATGCACAAAGCCTGGCATGTTCCCCCAGCTTCTGGATGTCCAGTGACTGGCTGACAGTCAGATGGGTAGATGGGGTCCTTGGGCGGTGGGGTGCTATTATTATTTTTTAGTTGTTTTAATGCCTATTTACTTTCTGAGAGAGAGAGAGAGAGAGAGAGAGATTACAAGCAGGGGAGGGGCAGAGAGAGAGGGAGACACAGGATCGGAAGCAGGCTCCAGCTGTCAGCACAGAGCCCGACATGGGGCTTGAACCCATGCACCGTGAGATCATGACCTGAGCCGAAGTCGGATGCCTAACCGACTGAGTCACCCAGGCGCCCCAGTGGGGTGCTATTATTATTTACTCAAAATCTGAGTCAGGTTTTATATGTTTTGTGGCGTGGTCACCATAAGATGTTACCTCAGTAGTAGTTGTCACAGCTGTTATGGTATATTTGGCACCCACCACGTACATGTCAGGACCCTAGGTGCTTTTCAGCTATTTTAAATCCTCACCTAAACCCTACCAGGCAGGCCTTAGGTTGAGCCATATGAAATTGCCATTTCAGTAGCTCAGAATATCAAACAGAGGCTGTTCCACGTGATTCAAATTAATGTTCTTTCTCCATTTTATAAATAAATGGTGTCGGAGATGTTGGACAAATGCCAAAAAGCCACGCAGCCAGTAAAGGGCAAATCTGAGGTTTACACCCAGGCCTGCAGAGCCCAAGGATTCTCCTCTACCTCAAGCTCCATACAGCTTGGATCCATGGGCATTATTATCTCCAATTACATCCGAGGACATCACAGCTTAGAAAAAGAAAATGACTGGGATATCCACCCAGGAAGAGACAAGGCAAAGCTCAAACCCTGTGTCTTATGGGAAACCATTAATCGTTACCATTTTACACTGAAAACCCAAGAATGGGATAAGCTCCAAGCGGAATTGCAGTGACGGATGAGTTGGCACCTTTCCACTTGGCAATCGTGGACCCGTGACGTGCCTCCCGCACCTAGTCCCCACATCTCCCACACACACCCCCTACTCCCCTCCTTGCCCGGGGGACTATCCTGACTTCCTCTCCCACGTTCGCTCAAAAAGCCCCGCTCATTCCTGAACCCCTAAAGCCTTGCCACCTGGAATGGTGGCATCTTAATGGGAGAAGCTGGGGACACCGTCTTAGTTTGAGTCCCCCCCAGAAGCAGAACCTGAGACAAAAATTGGATTAATTTGTTTGAAAATTAATCCCGGGAAGCTCCGATAGAGGAATGAAGGGGTGATATAGGGGAAGACAGGATACCGGGACAAGGTATGTTATCAAGCAGGTAGTCTCTGTGGGCTCCCCGCTGGAACTCAGTCCACCTGGGGACCGCTGGGGAACAGTGAAGAATATGCCCCCAGAGTTATCCCAACCCAGAGGCGAGGAAGCTGGTGGTACTTATCCACCAGTCTGTTTCTCAGTTGAGGGCTGCTTCCCAAAGTATAAACTCCAACTTGCCTTCTTTGAGTCCTCAACGTGCTCCAATGAATAGAATCTGTAACAGGTATTCACTGTAAACACCCACAGGATATAGGAGTGAGTGCCAAGGGCACAAAGGCAAGGGTATAAACAACATCTGCTCTCAGTGCCTGAACATCATGTGAACTTAAAAGAACGGCCCTGTGACCATTCAACCCAAGGACAGCTCTAAGCTCAGGGACAGGCAGTTGGATTGGGACATCCCGAGACCCGGGTGCCATTCGCCTGGTACCAGAGAAGAAAGAAAGAAAGAAAGAAAGAAAGAAAGAAAGAAAAGAAAGAAGAAAGAAAGGAAGGAAGAAAAAAAAAAAGAAAGAAAGAAAGAAAGAAAAGAAAAGAAAGGAAAGAAAGAAGAAAGGAAAGAAAGAAAGAAAGAAAGAAAGAAGAAAGGAAGGAAGGAAAGAAAGAAAGAAAGAAAGAAAGAAAGAAAGAAAGAAAAGTAAAAGCCACCCATTCCCAAGGTGAGCCGTAACTGAGGTAGGACTTCCAGAGTGTCTCTCTCCTTTTTCCAGAGCCCCCTACCCACAGATGTGTGACTTCTCTGTAATACATCTTCTCTCTGCTTTGTGGGCAACTATAAAAGCCATGATTTTTCAGCCCGTGGTCTGTCTTGAGGTCACCTTCACCCTCGTAAAAGGGTGATTCCTTGGGGAGCCGGGGAGAAGGCACCTTGCAAGTTTCAGAACTTGATTGGTGGTAGATTTTTTTTCTCCCTCTTCCCGTCTTTAATGTGGCTCTAATTCTGACTTCATTGCAGAGCCGTGAAATCAAATTAGGAAATGGGAGGAGACGAGCAACCCCTTCAAGCACAATCAACTTCTGATGGCTTCCCCAAAGCTCTAATGAATCTGCGTAGACCTCCAGTAATAGAAGGTTGCTTTTTGCAGCACTTTGTTTTTCTCGCTTACGAGAAAACAAGTTAGAGCATAGGGATGCAGGCAGTTAATCCAACAAGGTGTCGCGGAGAGCCTCCTTGGCATGTGACCGCGGAGTGGGGAAGACTCGGGGGAGGCCAAGGAGGTCGATCAGAAGGGAAGCAGCAGCAGCAGCAACAACATCCAGCCACGGTGGAGGGTCTTTAGACAACCTGGTCCCCGACCTGGAATGGCTGGCGGCCTGTTTGCCCAGAGCCCTGCTACCAAAAGTGTGGAGTGGAAGCACCAGCATCACCAGAGAGCTTGTTAGAAATGCAGAATCTCAGGCCCCCCACCCACGACGTACCGAATCAGAATCTGAGTTTCAACAAGAGTCCCAGAGGATTCATATGTGCCATGAAGTTTGAGAAGAGCTGGCCCGAGAGATTCCAGATGTGATCACATCACGTGTTGTGCTCAGAACTCCCTCCTGATCTTAACTTCCTGTGTTCAGCTCTCATACTCTGTGTCATCCCTGGGAACCCTACCCTCTAGCCTCATGACGACGTCACGTCCTGCCATCCATCCTCATGGTGCTTCCCCCAGCACCAGTGCCCCACCCTGCTTCTGTTCCCATCGAGAACCCTCCTCATCCTCATGCCCAGGTGTCTCCCCGGATCCCCCAGTCAGATTGTGTCATTGCTATTTGTTTGCCGCTGCCTGACTTTATTACTGTTAGATGTTCGCATCAGCATAGTGGTTAGAAGGATGGGCTTGAGAGCCTGATCCTCCTGAGGTTGAACGCCAGTTCTAGCAGTTTTGATCTTAGGTCGCTGTTTTTAATTTTTCGCGCCCTCCTATTGGAATTACAAATCCACAGCCTTTCCTATGTGACTTTGCCGTTTCTTTCACTTGGTTGAGCACAAAATACGTCTTTATCCATTGGTGTTCGTCTTGGCCATGTGACTTGAATTGGTGGATGGATCGTGGGTGAAAGTGAGGGTGTATGAGATCGTGTCTAGACCTTTAAAGGCCTTAAATGGTATCATGTGTTTCCAGTCATCCCTCTGCGCTTCTCCTATCACCATGAGCAGAACATACCCCAGTTTAGCTGTGGGGTCCGAAGAGGGGGCAATGCATGCAGAACAAACGTGAACTCAACCTGCAGCCAAGCCATCTTGAAGAAGAACTTCTTAGCGGGTCCACAGGCCCAAGGCTTATTATGGTATGCCACTGATAGAGTATGCGTCTCTAAGCATCTGTATCGTTACCTCATGTTATTGCAGCAGTAATTAAAATGGGATAATGTGCATTAACTGAATTCACGGTAGTGCTTGACAAGTGGTAAGTAACTTATTTTGTAGCATTATTATTATGTCTTCCCAATGGACTGGACACCTTTTTAAGTCGGGTCTTTTCTCGTCCATTTTTTTCTCCTCCCCAGTGCCTACTGAGATCCTAGAAGGCACTCATTCAGTGAACAGAACCAAGCATTGGTATCCGAAGTTCCTCTTTTCCTTGGGCAGTTCCTGCCCTGTAAATCCTTACTCAGCCTACAGTGATGAACCCAAACTTGTCGCAGCACAGATGAAAGCTCCAGAATCAAGGGTCTTCTGTTCAAAGCAACGGTTATAGTAGGCCTTGGGGTGTTTCGTTGAGTTTTGTGTGTAGTTAAGGAATCTAATAGTGTTTTGATTTGTTTCTCAATTAGAAATGCCACACTTAGAATTTCATGGAAAAGAAGCATTTCGTCTTCAAAGGAAGTTGTGAGGGATATGGAAACACCTGACCCCTTTGCTTTCCCACTTCAAGTGTGAGCCTTAAGTGAATTCTTCATCCAGTCTAGAGTTTAACCTCTGAAAAGCTGGCTATGGAGGTGGGAGGGAAGGATGACTGGGGCAGGGCCTGGTGGCATCTGTCTCTTTAAGAAACAGAAATGAAATCTAATTAGCATAGACTGGCTGCAATTAACATAGAAGTCCCAGTTCGGGGAGTTGGAGGAAGGGAAAAGGATAGAGCTAAAACTTAATGGGGTTTTGTTAGACAAAATTAGCTTCCACAGAACAGCCATAAAAATATCTAAATTATGAGAGCCTCTTGCCATTTGCCATTAACACGAGGGGACATGCTAATATTTAGTGGCGCCATGTCCTGGAAATTAACTGCACTGGAGGAAGCCCCAGGGGCATCCCCGTGAGCAGTAAGGGCATGTCCACCGACTCAATTGTTACCAAACCGCTTGACTAAATGTTTTACAGAAACTCAGCCTCTACAAATCGCACGTGTCTCAGCCAGTCTTTTTGGAAATGGTTCCGGAACCGTAGGAGGACACCTCCATGGGTGATACATCGAAAGCTGAAGTCTCCTTCTACAGTCTTTGGATTTGGGTGCTATTTTCCTCAAAAGAAGATATTTGTGAGGCTGATTTGTGGACATTTGAAGATACCTCCAGTCCTTCCTCTCTCCATCCTTACGCCCTCCAAGAAAATCAAGCCATTTGCTTTTTACGTAGTACTAACTCAACTGGTGTGAGTTTTGCTGTAGACTCCTCCGCGGTCTTACTTCCTGCCTTCCCTTAAGGGAAAGGGTGAAACCATTCTCCTCTACTGTCTTCTCCTAAAAGTCACCAGTGATCTCCTGAACTCAGGAAGAATTGTTTTCATGGTCCTCTGGCTCTTTGACCCGCATTTCACTAGACACAGTTGAGCCTTGATTTCCACGTCGCTTTTCTCTGCCCTTTCTCTGTTAGTGGGTCCCCTTTCTCCTTTCACATCTGTAGGCACTGCCCACGCCTCCTGGCCTCCGCCCTACGGTCTCCTCCTTCTATGCTCTTTGAAGATGAATTAGTCACTATTTGCCAGGGTTCACCTTCACTTAGAGGCGCGTCACTCGCATCTGAAGCCTAGGCCTGACTCTTAGCCCCATGTTTCATGCTTCCATCAGGACATCTGCATTTGGAGTTCTTAGCTTTCACTGCCAGTTCAGCCTGCTCACTCGCCTTAGGGAGGTGCTCACTATTGCCTCCTACCCCTCATCGGCCTCTTTACAGCTCCGGAGAACACACTCTTTCTATGCAAGCACTCTCATCTTCCTCCACGGCTTACCACGGTTGGTAAGGATCCACGAACACCCCACCCCGGAGCTAATCTGTTGGGTGACCTGTGGCCTGTCAGATCCTCACTCTCAAGAATCCGAACTCAGCAGAGGACGAGAGCTTCCTAAAATGGCACGGTGGGATGAAGACCCATGAAATCCCGCTCCTGAGGCCTCCCAGCTTCACCCCTGTCTTGCACCTTCTAAGGCGAGGGTGCTCAGCTTTCCCTGGCATGCCGCAGGGCACCCTGATTCTGATCCTCCCAGTAAATCACAACATTAAGTGCATTTGACAAAAGCTTTGTGTAGCCATGAAATTTATGACTGAATCACACTCCATTTGCCTGCCCATCCCAACTTTCCTTTCTGTGTCTTTGACACCACTGTTCTCCCAGGCTTCAAAAGGATATGCTTCGGGGGCATCTTGGAAACCATCGTTTCCTGTTCTGAAGCTCATCTGTCTTAAGGTCCTGCCATTCCCTCCTCTGAAATGCGCCCTGAGATTTTAGGTCTGTCTTTCTACAAGCCCGGATCCCCTGCAAGCTGGGCTTCTCCACTCTAAGCTCCGCCCCTCCGGTCTAGCGTTCACTTGCTTACAGTACTGCTCTTTTTAAAGTATCCCTTGGGACGCCTGGGTGGCTCAGTCGGCTAAGCAGCCGACTTCGGCTCAGGTCATGATCTCGCGGTCTGTGAGTTCGAGCCCCGCGTCGGGCTCTGTGCTGACAGCTCAGAGCCTGGAGCCTGTTTCAGATTCTGTGTCTCCCTCTCTCTCTGCCCCTCCCCCGTTCATGCTCTGTCTCTCTCTGTCTCAAAAATAAACGTTAAAAAAAAATTAAAAAAAAATAAAGTATCCCTCTGCCAGGGAACCTTCCAGAGCTCTTGATTGTCTTTGGCTCCTCCTCACATTCAGGACCTTCATTTACCTTGACCACCCAATTTGCCTTTGACCCTTTTAGATCATACCATCCTACCTAAAAACCTAGCTACTCCCCCAACGTATCGGCTGTAGTTATAGAACAAGCCACCCCCAAATTCGATGGTTTAAAATAGTACCTATGTTATTTAGCTGTCAATCTGGCGTGTTGGCTGAGTATGGCTTCTTTGGCGTGCTTGCTCACACGCCTGCGATTCTCCGGTGGGCTGGATGATCAAGAAGGATCTCTCTCGGATGTTCGGTGCTTGGCCGGCCGTTGGCCAGAGTGCCCCAGTTGTACTCCCTGGAACCTCTCCAGCAGGTTAGCGCAGGCTCATCCACATGACGGTCTCATGGTTCTAAGTGGGGCGAGAGGACGAGCCCCAAAGCGGAAGTCCTTTTCGAACCTCTGCCTGTGTCTCCCCTGTCGATGTTCCGTTGGCTAATGCCAGTCACGTAGACAACCCAGATTCAAGGAGTAGGGAAGAAGACCCCATATCTTGAGGGGAGGAACCGCAATGGAAGTGAACGCAGAGAGGCGAATAATTGTAAGCATTTTTATAATCTACCGCACTCAGCATGAAGTGGGAGTTGGATCTCATTAGTATTCTCTTCTTGTCCATTCTGTCATGGGAATATCCTCACTCTCAGCTCTTTTCCCTTCATTCAGATTTTTCTTCCCCAATGTTAGGGACAACCTCCCTCCCCTTTGAACCTGGCTCGAAGAATCCCCAAATAAGCAGCCCTCCGTCATTTCTGATGTCTGCCCCCTCCCTTCCTTTTCACCATTTTCTGCTCGGGTCTTGACCTCATGTCTGTCTTCTGGATTGGAATGCCGATGGCCCACGGGATGCTTTTCGTGTTTTTATTTATGAAATACATATTCATACTTTTCATATATCTTTACCTCCATGCCTAGTATGGCGCTGAACATCCGGGAGGTGCCCAATAATACCTGTTGGTTATTTACTATCAAGAAATGACTCAGAAGTCTCCTAAAAGCCATTTTTCTCTTAAATTCATTTAGGTTTAAAAAAATTAAATAAATATATGCCCTCAGCACTCCTAAGGCGGTAGGGAATGCTCAGATGGCGTGGTAATTTCAGCTTCCTGACTAGGTGAGAATCACGGCTCCAACTGAAATATTTCTTCTAACCCTGGGCTCAGTGAAACCTCGTGGGCTTCCTCAGACGGGTTTTTTTTTTCCCCAACCCCCTGGCCACACAGGCCACTCTTCAAAGCCCTTAGCTGTCACTCTCTAGGCTCAACGCCATATTCCATGGCTGGCGATCAGCATCTCTCACTCGTGTCATGCCTTTTGAGAGAACCGCGTGAAAAACACCAGTCTTCCCGGCCTTGACAAGGACAGTTCTGAGGACCACAGTCTGGAAACACCCTTTCCCTGCCAGCTGTGATTTTCTCTGGCACCCTGCTCAGACGGCTAGGGTCTGTGCTGCCCAGGGTCCTCCGTAGACAGGCTGGCATAAAACCACTCCTGCCTGATGAAAGCCTCCGCTCTGATCAGGCCTCTCATTGCCCAGGTTCTCCTTGCCTTCCCAGACGTGTTTATCCAGGGCCCTGTTCTCCCAATTTGTTCCATGCTGGAGTGTGTTTGTCTCTCAAGTTGCACGTCAGGCAAGTTCTCAGAAATACCTTTTGAAACCCGATAGGTGTCCCTTCTCTCATTTCCCTTTCCGGGAATTTGGAAAGGAATCCAGAAAGCCCGAGTCATATTTAGCCACCGATTCTGTTTATACCGCTCTCAAAAATAAGACCAGTCACCAACCGCCAAAACAAGGCTTAACTTCTAGACCACTGGGGCCATATGGAGTCTGGGTCAAGATCAAGGATGCTCTGCTGTTTGTGTCCCTGACACTGGGTTTTTATACTGACAGCTCTTTCTGATGATATAAGAAAGTATGTGCCTCTGGAAAGATGGAGAAGAGAGGATAAGGAAAGTGTGTGTGTGTGTGTGTGTGTGTGTGTGTGTGGGCGCACGCACGTGTGTGCATGTGTGTGTAAAGAACAGCAGGTTTCCCAGTCTAAGAAATTTTTGGCGGTGGGACAAGATTTGCATGCCCTTCTGTGTCGCAGAGACTCAGTATGTTTGCAGCACGTCGTTGGGGTGCCTGCGTCTCAAATCACTGGCTGTGTGCAGCCTTGATGAGGCACCCGATTTACATATTCTCAATTTAATCTAAAGTAGGTACTAATTGATTACTGTTGAATGTCTGCACGCTCTGATTATCTGTTCAGATCCTGAGGGGGGAGGGAGGGGGAATAGCAAGGGATCTTTCTTCTATGAGTAGGATTTTGTTTTCTCTGATCCAAGGAGCATTTATTTGCTCGGCCCGGAGGTCCGGCTGCTCCCACCTCCGGCCTCTCCCCACCTTGACTGAAAGGTGAAATAAATACCACCATCTCCAGCACTGGTTCCTTCTTTGTTGTAGGATCAACTATTCTCTCTTCGGTCGTTTGGCATTTATCAAACAAATATTTTGAAAATGCCTCCCAAGTGTATATTATTGTCATCCCTGTAAAGGCAGGACCCCTTGGGGCCTGAGACTACGGATGCCGGAGCCAGCTGGCTGGGTTTAATCCAGGCTCTGTTGTTTCCCAGCTGTGTGACTCTGGGCAGGTTGCTTAACTTCTCTGAGCCTCGGTTTCGCTGCCTATAAAGAGGGATTCATAGCAGTCCCCACTTCACAGGGTCGTCCTGAAGATGAAACGAGTTTGCACACGTAAAGCACCCAGCAGAGCATGGACCCATTATGTGGTGCTGTTTCTTCACAGTTCTGCGGAAGGTTTGCCGGGGGCGGCAGGCAAAGACCTTGATTAAAGTTAAAGCCCCCCGTGGGGAATTTTAGGGTCTTCATTCATCCTGGCCTTGCCGCGCCTGTCCGTCATCTCAGGTGTCCACAGTGACAGGGAGCATGCATAAGAAAGCGTGGCTCTTGCTACAGCAGGATGTTAGCCAAGGGCCTTCTGGAAAGGCTTTCCCTGTCAGCTGGAGGTAAGGAGTAGGAAGGAGGAAGGGGAAGCTAAAGGCGGTGGGCCAGCGGACATTCACTGGACCCCTTCTGTGTGCCAGGCTCCCCGTTGGTGCTGCTGACACAGACGTGGAGGCTGTGGCCTCTTCTCCGAAGGAGGTCCCTGCTGAGAGGCGCTGCTCCAACCGTTCCAGTAAGGCGCGTTTCCTCTGTTACTGTTCCTCGGGCGCTTATTTTAGGCTTCATGCCCACAGCCCGGATGCCGGCCGGATGGTTTTTTTTCTTTGTATTGCCGTGTCGCATACGTTGCAAAGAGGTGCACGGGTCGTTGGCACACAGCTTCGTGAGTCACGGAGCGAACCCACTGAGCAGGCGGCACCCAGATCGAGAAACAGACCCTGACCGGCCCCCAGAGGCGCCCCCTCCTGCCCCGTGCTCCCTTCTCACTATTCTTCCTCAACAGGTGACCTGAGTCCTGACTCCAGTCCTACTGTCAGGTTTCTCAGCTGGCCAAGACAAGCCCAGGGAGCAGGGCTGAGAGGCGTGACAAGATCAGGCGTGACAGGAAATGTCTGGGCCATTACGCTACCGGTCTGGCCCGTGGTGTCTGTGTGGCTCCCCTTAGGACTGCTTTGACTCTTTCAAAGGGAAAGCCGTTCTTGGCTGCTTCACCCCAGGGCCGGCATCGGGCAGGGCAGGTCAGCCTTTCTGTTGGTTTGAGCAGGTCCCCATCCAGAAATGTGTCCCCGGACTGTCCAGTAAAGGGCCGAGGATTCCCATCCTTGACTGGCCTGCCTGCCTCCTGGGATCGCTTATGACGACAGGCAGGCATGTGAGCAGAAGAAGGCCCTCTGATACCTTGAAGTGCTGACGACTGGGCAGGCAGTAGCAGGGATGGGTGTAGTTAACCTTCTTGGAATTTCCTTCTGTCACCCGGAGAGTCGAGGGTCTTAAGAGAATGGCAAACAGGAGAGATGTGGCCAGGGCCATCCAGGACATCACGGCCGGGAACTCTGATCAGTCAGGATGGCGTCGCCGTGAAGGAGAGGAGGGAAAAGAACAGAGACCTTGTTCCAGAACTTGTGCCTGTCACCGCCTAGCAAACCTCTCCAAACTTAGCGAAGTGAAACAACAACCATTTTCTATGTTCTCGAAGGCCCTGAGTCAGAAATTCAGACAGGGCCCAGCAGGGGTGGCTTGTCTCTGCCTCAGCTGGGAAAACATGAAGCAAGAGTCGGGGATCATCTAGAAGCTTCTCCATGACGTGTCTGGCATGTGGGTTAGGAGGATGTGAAGGCTGGGCTCAGCTGGGACTGTCAACAGGTAGCCCACCTGCGGCCTGGGCTTTTCATAGCGCACGGGCTGAGTTTCGAGAAGGAATATCCCAAAAGAGAGTGTCCAGGGAGCAGGTGTCCCAAGAGCCCCAGACGGAAACTCCACGGCTCTTTCTGACCTAGCTCAGAAGTCCCACGGCATCATCTCCGCCGCATTCTGTGGTTACCGGCGAGACCCCGAGGCTGGCTCACGCTCACAGGGCGGGGATCTGGACTCCCTCTCCTGCCGGGGGGAGTGGTAGGTCCCACCGTGGAATCGCTTGTGGGATGGGAGCCTCCAGTGCAGCCCCCTTTGGAGAATACCGTCTGCCGCCGTAGTTAATAGCTGGGACTCTGGGGACCCACCCGGTTTCATTTCCTGGCCCCGACACACACTAGCTGTGTAACCTCGGGCGTTTCTTAACCACTCTGTGCCTCAGCTTCCACGTGAGAGAAATTGGAATCATAATTCTGCTCTCATAGGGTTACCGTGAGAATTCACGATGCGATGTGCGATGGGCGCACGGTGTTAGCAGAATGCCCGACACATTGTAAGTGCCCACGTCACCTTAACTGAGACCTGCGGAGGCGACTGCTCTAGACCCGCCTCGCCTATGACACATCTCCTTGGGCCCATCCTAGGTCAGAAGGTGAGCCACACGACTCCCACCCCGGGCCGCATACCAGCCCAGGACCTACCCGCAATTACCAGGGATGACAGAGACTAAGCACTAGGGTACGTCACCTCACGGAGCACAAAGCACCGCCATGCACGTCCTTCATTTAATCCTCCAGACACGTCTGTGAGGGCACACAAGACTCTCATTTTACAGATGAGTCTTATCAAGGTGTGACTCACCCAAGTCACCTTAGCTAGTAAACTACAGAGGAAGGCCACAATCCCAGGGTTGCCCTCTAAAAAGCCCTTGCTCTTCTCCAATCATCTCAAGGTCATTGCTAAATTCTGAAAGGGACAATACAATTGAGTTAGAATGTAATTAATTTGACAAGTGCTCTGAAGTCTTAATAGAAATGGGGAGAAAGGAATGGGGGTCAAATTTCCATAGCCATGGAATGTCATAGCCAGGGCGGGAAGGTGAGTGCCACCCACGAGAGGGGACCTAACCGTACCACTTTCCTCCAAAGATCTCAAAGGCATTCCTGTAAAACGCCCCATAATGCCTTTCGAGTTTCACAGCTAATCATTCAGCCAAATAGCACCTTTTGCTCTCTGAGGATTCAGAATTCCCCGATCACCCCCCCCCCGCCCCGCCCCCGCTCCTTAAAACCGAAAACCTAACGATGCCCTCTCCCCTCTGTGCCTTCCTTCAGGTTTCAGCCCACCCATATCAACATCAAATGCACAAATGCTGGGAAGGCATTGTAAATCCTGCCTTTCTGGGGTTTTCCATTTATGTGACACGAGGAAGGATGGCGTTTTCATCCACTTTTGGAAACAAACCAAAACACCCATAAATATTCAAGCTTATAATATTGACTTAAAGCTCAGTTAGAGCCCAGGCTGCAGTCAGCTCCTGATTATCCATGTGTGACTTATCCACAGCTAATTTTAAAACTCAAAATTACTTCCTCCGAACTTGCAGCACACCCTGGGCCCCCTCTGCGGGTGTCGGCTCGGGGGCGCAGGGAGATGAGGTGGAACTGTGGCGGGCTGAGGGTCTGACGACCCTGCTGCTGCTTTTCACACAACTCCGGATCAGCTGTGTGACCTTGAGCACATGTCTTTACCTCCTGGGACCTTCTAGGTTTTTCAGCTGTCAAATGAAGAAGCTTGGCTTCATGCTTTTTGTAAGATCCCCTTGCTCTAAAATTCCATGGGGTAGCAAAGTAGTCAAAGGAAATGAAAAGGTAAGTTGGCTGCAGAGGTACAGCGTTGAAAGCGGTAGTCCAGACGACCCATATTCCAGATGAGATGGTGTTGGCCTCAGAATTGGTGAGCGACAGATCCAAGCCAAGCTCCTGAGACTCCAATGATTATTTCATCAATTCCAAGGCCACAGATGCAAGATCTGTGTGTTTTCCAAACGATGGGTCTCCTCGATGAGCACAGGTAGTCAGAGATTCGGCTCTGGACGTGGGAAAGACTATTCCTATTTTTTGCACAACCTCGGCCTTCCTGTCTGATGGAGCTGCCAGAGCTATGTGTCTGTGGGAGTCGAGGCCACTGCCCACTTTCCTTCCCCAACAAGGTCCAGTGGGGGGAGACCAGCAGGATTCTCTTCCCGTCCGCTCCTCCTCCCCACCCGCTTGCATTCCTGGGGACTGGAAGGGTCCTCTCTGTCTTTCAAGGGAGAAATCTCTGGAGTCTTCTTACTCCCTTCCTCCAGCTTGGTCCCCAGACCCAGGCTTTCTTTATAGGAGGAAGGAAGAGTGGTGCGGTGAGATCGGGAAGGGGCTTCCGAGCAGGGAAGAGCACGGATATGGTGGGCTCCCATCACCATGCCCTCTGACCAAACGTGTCTCAAGTGCAGGTGTCTAGGCCCGGCACCTGGGTGATAACAGATGCTCATCCTGCTTGCGAGGAGATCTTGGGTTCGAGGGAGAGCAGAGTGAGGACGTGAGTGAACATGGTTTTCATCAAGTATTGCAGATGCCATCAAAGAAAGATGTGCGGGATCAAGTGGGGGCGGGGATGGGAGAGGAGACAGAGGAGGAAGCGTCAGCTTTGTCCAGGGGAGGGGTTATCAAGAGACACTGCCTGGAGAAGGTGGCGCTTGGTCCTTGAGCAGAAGCGGCAACATCTTTGATGATGGTTCGGTTCTCCCGAAGCATAGCCGTGTTGGTTCTGTGGCTCAGTGTGATCAAGGGTTGAGTGGCCCCGGGGAGGCTGGCCTGCAAGCCCGAGGACTCCTCATATCACTTCTGTGGGACGAGGCGTCGTATGTTTTAAACGACTCGTAAACCATCTGTAGAACTCAGAGCCTTCGTTAGAGGCATACGGCGGCGGGTGATGTGCAGGAAGAGACCACGTGGTATAAAATTGTGAAACCGCGACGCAGTCCACACTGGATGTTTTGAGGTCTCGACAAGTGCTTTCCTGTTTGGGACCCACGTTTGTCCTCCAGCTAGCTGCAGTTTGCTTGGCACAAGCAACGGATGAAAGAGCGTACCGGGGTGGAGATTTTGTAACCCAGGAGAGATGTGAGAAGGGAAAGCTCCCCATGGCCTGCTTGTGGGTTTGTTTCTACTCCCTCTGGTGGCTGATTCACATCTGCGTGGGAAGCAGCCACACCCTGTCTTCTTCAAGAAGCCCAGAGCCCTGGGATCTTGACCATATTCGCATGACCAGATGTACAAAGGTTCAGCATCTTGTTTTGGTTTGGGTTTTAACTAGCTGTTGGTTTTGGTGTTTGGAAACTCATGATTTACATTCACATACCTTATTCTTCTACTGACCCCTACCTTACAGCTTTTTCTTGCTCACATTCCCTTCTCCCTCATAATGTTGACCTTTGTGGAACCTGTCTTGTCCTATGTGACGTCTCTGTGCATGAGGACCCTTCAGCTTTAGCTCCCTTTGCAAATGGATGCCTTCTCTTGGCGTTTCCCCAGTTTATGTTTAATAGAGAGGGAATATGGTCTGCCAGGCTTACCTTTCAGAGCCAGGCCACTTTAAGGTCCGGGATGTACCCCTGGCTGTGGGCAGGCTGGTCTTTCCATCAGTCAAAGGCATGGCAACCACCATAATTAGAGTATATAGTACTCGCCTACAGGGGAACTTAGAGCTCCTCTGCGTAATCATATGGGAGAATTGGCACCCCTGAGAGCTGATGAGACTTACCTAATATTGCACGTGTAACCAAGGAGTGGTGGTGGTAGGATGAGACTCACATTCTACTACAGCCTACTGGTGGCATCTTTAACTTGTGGCATCTCCCATGTTAGTTTGTGTGGTAGGCATGTTCCCATGCACGGATGTCTTCTTACTCACCTAATGTGCTTGCAGCTTGGGGACAGACAGTCCTCCCATTTCTGCCTCCTTCCTCTTCCCCACCTCCTGCTAAGACATCTAATATAGGACCCATACCAGCGGCAGAATGCTGCTGAAGGCAAAGGTAGTTAAAGTTAGCTCCTTCTAATAGCATTCGAATCTATTAGAACTCATGGCTGGTCTATGTGCCAATGATTTCAAAGTCACTAAGTTCGAACTAAAATTGACAGTGAAGTGTCTTGCTTGCCAAGTAAGATTCACTCAGAAAAGGAGAATTATGCAGTCAACTTCAAATGAAGACACTTGACAAATGAACCACATTCCAGGTTGGCCTCACCAAGTTGGTGAGTTGGTGAGAATGTAGGTAAGTTGTCAGTTGAAATATTTCTCTTTGGCTGAAGATGTTAGGGCACCATTTTTGAGTCCTCCAAATTTAGGACTTCAGGTAGATACTTTCAAGATGTCGGGCTTGAATTTAGATTTAAAAGTCTACACTACTGGGGTGCCTGGGTGGCCCAGTTGGTTAAGCTTCTGGCTCTTGATTTCAGCTCAGGTCATGATCTCACAGTTTGTGGGATTGAGCCCCACGTCGGGCTCTGCACTGACAGCGTGGGGCCTGCTTGGGATTCTCTCTCTCCCCCCCTCTCTCTCTCTCTTCCCCTCCCCCACTCATGCTCCCTCTTTCTCTCCCAAAATAAGTAAATAAACATTAAAAAAAAAAAGTCTACACTACTTATCGCTTTTCCAAGACTTGCTTACTGGAAAAGAAGCTCTTAAGAAAATCCTGCTATCACAGTCACATTGCCAAATTCATTCATACTGCTGGAAGGCTGTGGTTAGTGCAACAGGATTTTTAAATTTTTTTTTCAACGTTTTTTATTTATTTTTGGGACAGAGAGAGACAGAGCATGAACGGGGAAGGGGCAGAGAGAGAGGGAGACACAGAATCGGAAACAGGCTCCAGGCTCCGAGCCATCAGCCCAGAGCCTGACGTGGGGCTCGAACTCACGGACCGCGAGATCGTGACCTGGCTGAAGTCGGACGCTTAACCAACTGCGCCACCCAGGCGCCCCGCAACAGGATTTTTAAATAGGAGAATGAAGCCACCGTCACGTTCACTTGGGTTTAGAAGGTTACCATGCCTCAGTGAACCACCCATACAGTCATTTGTTCATTTATTATTTGCTGAAAAGAGAAGCTCTATGCTGGGGATAGCATAGAAGGGTGAGTGACACTGTTGCCTGCAAGGAACATACAGTCTAGGTAGGAATACAGACAAGGAAAGGGAATTATGATGCCAGATCTGAGGAGCTGAGACATACATGTATATCAATGACAAAGGAAGCCATGCTGAGTTGTCTGGCTCCTCTGTGGTATGACGGACTTGGTTGTAATCCCATCAACCCTCTGATAACACTGTCCAGATGTCATAACCTCATAAGCAGATGCCCCTCATTCTGTATGTCAATTTCCCTTGCACGGACATTTCAGTAATTACGTTATATTTTGTTAAGCCTCATCTCTTGAGATCTGCAAAAAGTAAGGAATCCTCTTGGGTAAGAGGGATGTTCTTTTCTGAAACCTGAGGTCATTCCCAGAGCAGATACCCCAAGAGGGGTGAGTCCTCAGACTGGGACTCAGGACTCCTGGAGGAGCCTCAGACAGAAAGTTCAGCCTCTCCTTTGCCTTATGCTTGGAAGCATCCGGACGTCTGAGGTATGATGCTAGGAGATAGGATTTAGAAGTCATAAAAAAGCAAGAAATCCAAGAAAAGAGGGCTCCAGAAAGATTTCTTCTTCTTCCTGGATCCTCCACAGTTAGGAAAAGACCAGTGAGCCTCTGAGAGCAGTGTATGCTTTGCAGGCCAGATTGTGAAGCATCATGGTACCCTGTCTTTAAACCTCTTGAGCTTATCCAAGGCTGGTCAGGAAGCACCTGCAGCAGATTTCCCTGGGACACTGGATAAGCCTGCAGATCCCTGGGCTCCACTTCAGCTCTGTGCCTCTGAACCTGAATGGGGAAGGAGGCGGAGTTTGCATTTTGGTAAGGCCCCTCAGTTTGAGATCCCCGGGTCTTGTTGTCAGTGAGGTCTTTTGTAAAAGTCTAAGAATCGGTTTAAGGGGCACCTGGGTGGCTCAGTCAGCTAAGTGTCCGACTTCAGCTCAGGTCATGAGCTCACGGTTCGTGGGGTCGAGCACCGCGTCAGGCTGTCGGTGCATCAGGCTGTCTGCTGTCAGCACAGAGCCCGCTTCGGATCCTCTGTCTCCCTCTCTCCCTGCCCCTCCCCTGCTCGTACTCTGTCTCTGTCTCTCTCTCTCTGTCTCAAAAATAAACATTTAAAAAATTTTTAAATAAAACTAAAAAAGAATTGGTTTAATATGGTCCAACTTTTCCTGCTCATCAAGAGATGTGTCTTCCAGTATCGTACTTGAAGATGCTACGTTTTAGAATCACCTAGATTTGTACTTTATCACCTAGACTCTGGCATTCCTTTACAACATCTCCCTTCTCAGAATGTCCCTCTGTCATTCAGTTATTCTAGATCAGGGGTTGATGAACGTTTTCTGTGAAGGACCAGATGGTGAATATTTTCCACATTGTGGGCTATACAGTCTCTGCCACAACTACTCAACTCTTCGATTGTAACACAAAAGAAGCCATAGGCAGTACTTAAACAAATAGCGTTCCAGTAAAAATTTATTTACGAAAACATGAAACTGGTAGGATTCGGGCCATGGCCATAGTTTGTGGGCTTCTACCCTAAACCAGTAGGCAATTAAATACGTAGCTCCTTATAGCATCTCCTTATATGGAAATGCTCTGCCATGTTTTAGTAGGTTAGTTGCAAGGAATGGGGGCCCACTTGAATTACCTCAGTGGTTCTCAAACTGAAATGTATAGCAAACCGCCTCCGCCCCCGGAGCATTTGTCAAAATAGGTTGATAAGCCCATCCCCAGAATTTCTGACTCAGTAGAATTGGAGTAAGGCCAAAGAAATGGCGTTTCTAACAAGTTTCCAGATTGATTCTTGTCCAGGGACCACACTTTGAGAACCAATGCCTTAAGTAAAAGGGAAGAGGTTATAGAAGGGCTTTATGTGCGAATTAGGAGTCTCGGTTCTGTAGCCATGAAGCCAAGAACACGGGTTCAGCCCTCCCGAGGTCCTCCCAGGGACTGGAAGGATGCCTACTGCTCTAGGAATTAAGTTCTGATAGGACTTACTCGCCCTTACCATCATGGGGCTCTTTGTTCTCTAGGTTTCTGTTCTTGCTAGAGTGGTTATCTAAAACTCAAATATGATCAAGCCACATGTATTTTTATACATGTTCTTAGATAAAATCCAAACTTCTTAACCTCACAGAGCCTTTATGACCTTCCTACCCCCTCCATCACTCTACCCACATCGGTCGTTTGCCATCTTCTATCGGTCCACGATAAAGACTCTGGCTTTTCCCTCCACCATATTCTCTACACTGTTGTGTATCCCTTGTGCAAGTGGCCATATGCCCTGTTGACGGTGAGCTTTATGAGACTGAGACTATGGTTTTTGTTTTGTTTTGTTTTGTTTTGATCTCCAGTGTCTGACCCAGTCAGTGTTCAGGAAATATTGGACGAGTGAATAAATAAGTGTTTTCTTCCTCAGATTTGCTACCAGACACAAGACAAGAGGTGAACTCAGGGTCATAGTGAAGGCCTTTAAAAAGGACCCTAAAAGCCTCTTTGGGGTTGATGGCCCAGGAATCTTCATGGTAACAATACTTAAGAGTCGGTGGGGGGGGGGGGAGACCACAGTGAGATACCATGCCACATCTACCAGGAGGGCTTTAATTAAAAAGACAGATAATAACACGTGTTGACAAGGATATAGAGAAATCATGACCCTCGTGCATGGCTGGTATGCAGTCACTTTGGAAAAATTATGTAGTCACTTTGGAAAACAGTTTGAGAGTTCCTCAAAAAGGTAAAGACAAAGTTACCATATGAGCCAGCCATTCCCGTCCTAGGTATGTGCTCGAGTCATGGACACATGCTCCCCCAAAAGTTGTACACAAATGTGCACAGCAGCATCAGAATAGCCAAAAAGGGAAAGAACCCAGAGGTTCATCAGCTGATGAATGGATGAGCAAAATGAGGTCTGTCCGTACAATGGAATATTATTATGCCGTAAAAAGGAATGATACCTGCTACAACATAGATGACCTTTAAAAACATTATGCTGAGTGAAAGGAACCAGTCACAAAAGGCCACATGTTGTGGGGGGATGTGTGAAATAGGTGAAGGGATAAAGAAAGAAAAAAAAAAGGCTACATGTTGTGTGATTTCATTTATATGAAATGTCCAAGATCGTCAAGCCTATAGCGACAGAAGGATTAGTGGCAGCCAGAGGCTGGGGGCGAGGGGTTAGGGGAGGCAACGGGGAGGGACTGCTTCTTTCCAGAGTGATGAAAGTGTTCTAAAATTAGATAATGGTGGTAGTTACAAAACTGTAAATATGTAATGATATGTAAATTATATTTCAATAAAGTTGTTTTAAAATTTTTTAATGTTTATTTATTTTTGAGAGAGACAGAGACAGAGCATGAGTGGGGGAGGGGCAGAGAGCGAGGGAGACACAGAATCCGAAGCGGACTCCAGGCCCCGAGCTGTCAGCACAGAGCCCGACGCGGGGCCCAAACCCACCAACCGTGAGATGGTGACCTGAGCCAAAGTCAGACGCTCAACCGACTGAGCCACCCAGGTGCTTCTCAGTAAAGTTCTGTCATAAAGTGGAGAGGAAACCACTCAGATTAGTCCCCAAAAAGAGTTGATTCCACATTCAGAACGTCGTCCCACATCCACAGTGTTATCCTCTGGCAACAAGTGCATCATTGAAACAACTTGTCTAACAATAGAAGGCACACTGTATTTATATCCTCACACAGCTTGGAACACAGTAAGTTGTAATTGAAAGGTTTTGATTTATTTGTCTAGGATAGAGAAATAGAGAAATTCCTATTTTTTCCCCATCAAAAATACTCAATATCTTGGGTATCTAGCACGACTTCATATGCCCCTTAACTCAGTCTACTCTTGTCGATGAAAATGGTAAAATCTCCCAAAATGCTAAATTGTTTTTGTTGAAAAACAAAGCAAAGCATAGTCTAAATTCATTTAGGACATCCATTGAAAGAGGCTTGCATTGTTTACAGATTTGCATCTGTTTTGCATACAAAGAGCTTTTATACCAAGGCCAACAGTTTCTGATTTCTTTCTTTATCAGGGAACCTTTCCTGAATTCATGGCCCTGGGAAAACATAGTTGAGTGAATAAATGTAGACCAGCAAGTTCCCTTTATTTTTGTTGATGTCATATGATGCTGAGGTTCCCATCAACTGTTTCCCCATCAGTGATATTACAGACTAATTTCCATCACTTCTCTAAAGTAAATAAGGAATGGCTTGTGATCAAAAACATTTTACAGAAATAACGCAACCGATTCAGAAGAAAGAACAACATGGCCATATATGGATACAAGCATGAAAACATTCATATTTGGGGGAGGATTAAAGGCTCAATAGAATGGAAAAGAAAAGATATAGCAATGTCAATCTCATGTCTGCCTCTGAATCTGAAAAGAGATGCTGGTATAGAAGACGTATAAATTGCTCAGTTGGTTTTCATTACACGTGGCCTCAGTGGACTGGCAAAACCAAACGAGAGCCCATAGCTGGACTGGGGTTTATCAATGGCTTTGGATCGCTTTGCCGTTTTCTAGCTTAATCTCCAGCCCCAGGAGACAGGGGCTGTTTCTCTGAGAAGTCTTCCCTCTCTCAAGCAAAAGTTGTCTTTTTCTGTAATTCTACCATTAAAAACTAGTATCTTGAAGCCTTTAAGGGTTTTTCCACTTACCAGAGGCCCCTATTAAAGTACGGATTTCCCCTGGCAGCCTTGGTTAGCAGCCAGTTTTGTGCCACAAAAGTTGGAGCACGGAAAATACACAAGATCCCAGTTGGTTTTTCACGAGACAGCACTTTCCTCTCAGACTTCCAGGCTACCCTGCGATCCCTTGAATGTGCAACTCCTTGACAGTCCCAGTCCGTGGTGAAAGGGAGTAATTTCTGGAGGAAACCATCTCGCTGGACTCTCCTCAGACAGTTGTCACAAGTGATAGATGTGACCTGAGTGCTCTGTGGTCTGTGTAGTGTGAAAATGAAGACTCTAACTGTGCTCAGGTGACTCTGGCTTAAGATTCCACCATTGAAGCCAATGAAATAATTAAGAGTGGCATCTTTGTAAATTTAATTAACAATTTATTAAGCAATAATTGGCATTTTAAAAGGCCATTTTAGAGGTGATTAAAAGCCATATAGTCAGGCTTTTTATAAGCCTCTCTATCTCATGCCAAATGAACAGCAACTTAAACAAAAGTCTCTTATAAGCCTTAAGATTTTATGATTCTTTCTTCTCCAGTCTCTCTTGCTATTTTTCTATCACTCAGCTTCAATTTATCCCCTATCTGCACCTTTTCTGCATCTTTTCTTTTTTTCTGGAGACTTCTTTGGTCATAACTCTTCTCTTACTTTCTTCTCCAACTGTTCTTCTAGCTTGCCTTCCCTCTCTGCTTCTTTCTTTCCTCTACTCACTCTACTTTCAACTTAAGTAATGTAATATGAAGCAAGTATATTTAGAAATAGTTGTTGGGGGCGCCTGGGTGGCGCAGTCGGTTGAGCGTCCGACTTCAGCCAGGTCACGATCTCGCGGTCCGTGAGTTCGAGCCCTGCGTCGGGCTCTGGGCTGATGGCTCGGAGCCTGGAGCCTGCTTCCGATTCTGTGTCTCCCTCTCTCTCTGTCCCTCCCCCGTTCATGCTCTGTCTCTCTCTGTCCTAAAAATAAAAAAATAAAAAAAAAATTTAAAAAAAAAAAAAAAAAAAAGAAATAGTTGTTGAATGAAGTCTTTTTTCCCCTTAACTTTTGTTTCAGATATTGTATATTTTAGTTCTAGAATTTTTATTTGGTTCTTTTCATAGTTTCTATGCTAAGATTTTCTATCTTTTCATTTATTGCAAGCGTATTTTCCTGGAAGTTATTGAGCAGAGTTATACTAGCTAGTTTAAAATCCTTGCTTGCCAATTCTAACATCTGAGTTGTCTTAAGGTTAATCTTCATTGATTCTCTTTTCTCTTGAAAATGACCCACATTTTACTGTTTCTACTACATATGTCAAGTAATTTTGGATTGTATCCTGGACATTGTGAATGTTATGGGGACTCTGGATTCTGTTATATTCCTCAAAAGAGTCCTTTTCTTTTTAAGTAAGCAACTAAATTGGTTGGACTCAGACTGCAAGCTCTATCTCTTAGAAGGTAGCTCAAATCTCAATATAATTATTTTGTCCCTAGCTGAGACAATTTGTCTCTCCCCTGTGCATGTGGTTCCACTAAGGATTTACACAGAATTTATTAGAGTTCCTCTTCTCTGGGTCACTCCTTTCTATGCACATTATAGTAGCTGTGGGTATGAGTTGCCCCAAATATTTTGGTCTGGAAAGACTAGACTTTTCTATAGGAGTTTTAGCAGCAGTGTTGCTTGTTATGGTGTTGCCTATAACCTAACCTCCGGCTAAAAGCTAGAAAAAGGAGAAGCTCATCCCATGTGTTTTTCTGCCTCCCAAGGCTGATGTCCCTGCAGGATCTGCTTATTTTTGCTCACTCTCCAGGGCCTCCAGGTAGCTCTTTTTTGTGTTTTGTCCAGAGTTTATAGCTGTTATCTATGGGGGGATGAGTCTAGTAGGAGCTTACTCACTCACACTGGGAACAGAACCACACTTTCTTGATTTTTGAAATTATACGAGTTCAACCTTTCCTATGTCTTTCTCCAAAAGAATTCTAATTTACATTGCAGGTCGGAGTCTTTGATTTTTTGTGTGGGAGGGGGTTCAATGACCTTCAACTGAGAGACAGTTCTATAGCCCAATCACAGGGAAAGATGTCACATCAAGCCTCATTTCAATTTATTCAACAAAATTTATCGTCCTCCTCTTATGAGAAAAACCCTAGGTTGCCTGTTGGGACCATCCTTGAATTTTGTGGGAGGAGGGCAAAACAGACTATTGGGAAGATTATATGGCTAAGAGGAAATAAGATCTTCTTACTTTTGAGAAACACCGATTCTGTAGTAGGTAATCATTTTACAAATGCTCTCTTGTTTAACCCTCATAACTCTGCTGGGTGGATATTATTGTTCACTTTTTATAGATGAGAGAAGTGAAGCTCAAAGGCTGCACAGCTGGTAATTTTCATAGGCTTTTAATAAAAAAAAATGAGTCACTGCTAAAAAAATAGGTTAGTCATCATACCATGTCCTCAAAAATAATATTCATGATGATAATAAAAATAACAATATCTAAGTGCCGCTTTTCCGCTTAGGAAAAAGGGATTGTGACTCAGTATGGCCCCTGACTTTTGACTGACAAGGTTCTATAAATGCTAAGTATAGTTTTCTATTAAGATTGAAACCTATGAGAAAAAAGCCGTGGGCTGACCCATCTTCAAAGTGTCCATTTAAGATTATTTTCTGTCAGCCAGGTGGCTAATGGGCTGTGTTAGACAATGGATAGATATTGTATTCTGTGTGAAACCATAGAATTGGAGAAAAAAGACCAATTCCACATTTATTTGGCTTGTCTACTGCCCGGGAGCCCAAGCTGCAGAGAACATTTATTTCATTTTAACAAATGGATGGCACCTCCCTGTTTTAGGCTGGAAGAAAACCTCTGCTCTGGCCTCAGTGTGAACAGGGGCATTAGTGGTAGAATATCCAGTGTGAGTCATTGTCCCCACACTGGGCAAAAATAGTTAAAGCATTCTGGGGCAATTCTCAGGGAAAATGTTCAGTTAATGGTAGGTTTATCTAACACTGGATTTAAAAAAAAAAATATTGACGGCTTCATGTTTTACAAAGGGAACTTGCAGACAACAGAAAGTGAGCTCCTGTTGAATTGAATAATGACTCTGCTAAGAGATGAGAACACAAGAAGAGATGTTTAAAGCACAGTTGGAAGAAGGAAGTAATAAGCCTGACTTAGACAACAGACAGTAGCTTCAGCCTGGGCAGTTGGGGAGACTGGGGAAAACATTGGTTTTCAAGCCCCAACCCACTCTGTCGTAGAAGCACTGTGGCCTGTAGGGTTGCCTTTCTCCTCCCAATCCTACCGCCCATTTTGTGGTTAGTCATTTGACCTTGGGGGCGTCATTTTGCCCCTCTGAGCATGGGTTTCCTCGCCAGTACCGCACGGTGATTGGATCGTGTTCTCTTGTAGGTCCCTTCTGGCATCAACTTGTAAATATCCAAGACTTTAACTCCACTTCCTCACCCAGATCTTTTCCCACGTCGTTATCCAAGAGCCGAGGATTTCGCGTGTGGGACGGCAAAGTGACATCAGAGTAGATTAGTCGCTTGAAACTTTTGAATTAGAAATGGAAACAAGCCAAAATAAAAGCTCCCTGGAACTAGCCAATAGATGGCAGGTGACAAATGAATAGACTTTGGACTACTCTCTGACTGTAAACTTTCCTCCGCTTTTATGTGAAACTACCAGTTCACTTTAAATATCTACAATGAGTTCTGACAGAGAAGAGCAGGCAGCTCACATAATGAAGGTCAGCAACTCATGCCCAAATCGTACTGCTTTCGAATGTGCTCAAAGACAGCCTCAGATGCACGAAGAGGAGCAAGCACGTTTGTCACACCCATGACCCTGTCAGTAGCAGGCTGGGCCAGTGGTGGACATGGCTGGAATCCAAAGGTCAAATAGACCCAGAGGGAAGGACACACGATTTGGGGAGGTCCCAGTGTGACCTTGATGGAATAGATGGAATAAGCGGCTGAGCTCATGGATTGCTTTTGAACCCTTTGAGCTTTGAGATGCTTTGGAGGTAAAGGAACCAGAAGTACCGGAGAAAAGAGACAAGGGTGTTTGTTTGTTTCCTGAGGAGATGGTGTTTCTCAGAATATTCTAGAAGCCAGAATATTTCTGGAATATTCCTGTCTCCATTTTTTTTTTCTTTTGGTTTTCGAGGGGGGTAGATGAGGCCTCCCTCCAGCCACAGTGAGGGAGTGGATGGGTCAAAACCCACTGACCGAAAGATACTAAACAGACGTGAAAGAAGAAGGACAAAGAGAAGAGAGGGAGGAGGAAGAAGGCGGCAAAGGGAGTGAACCTAGTGGCAGAGCACCTCTGGGTTTTCAAAGAGGGCAGCAAAGCCTCGCAGTGACATCACCGGTCGGATCATGAATTACTGGCAGATGCATTCTCTACGGGACGGGCCTGTCTTTGGTTCTCCCCAAAGCAGACCTTGACACGAGGACTTGACTGCAGATGCCACGTAGCTCAAGTGAGGGTTGGGAAAAGCAAGACAGGAAAAAGAGGGCAATAAAAGATACTCCTGTGGGCAACTGGAGTCCAAACCCCTAGGAACACTCTGAGAAACTACCTGTATTCGTTTCCTAGGGCTGCTGTCACAAATCACCGTAGACTCGGTGGGTTAAAACAACGCAGATGTGTTCTCTCACATTTCTGGAAGCCAGAAGTCTGAAGTCAACGTGTCAGCAAGATGGGTTCCTTCTGGAGTCTCTGAGGGCAGATGCGTTCCGCAACTCCCTCCTGGCTTCTGGTGGTCGCTGGTAATCCGTGGCTTGTAGATTCATCACTTGGCCTCTGACTTCGTGTCACCTTCTCCCCTCTCTTGCCTTCTCTTCTTTTACAAGACCCTTGTCATGGGAGTTAAGACCCATCCTCATCTAGGATGGTCTCATTTCAGAATTCGTAAGTTAATCTCCAAGGACCTCCATCTCCAAAGACCCTTTTTCTAAATAAGGTCATACTCACAGGTTGTAGCTGAACGTATCTCGGGGGGGGGAGGGCACCATTAAACCCACTACAGTACCCCTTTAGAATTGCCCCACCATTCAACTTACTCTGATCCCCTATTGGTTTTAAAGATTGCCCCATCGAGGGTACCAAATCTCCGGCCCTTCTGGGTTGTCCTTGCTTGGGGCCCAGTAAGCGCCTTTGATGCTGGTGAAATCCCCAAGACAGAGAGGCAGAGAGATTGCAGGTGCTGGAGGTGGCAGGCAGTCAGAGCATGTGCGCTGGGAACTTAGAAGTGGCCCGGGAGGATGTGAGTAGGGCCAGGAGTCATTAACTGCTACAAGGCATAAAGGAATAAAGACCGTGCAGGAGGTGACCGACAGGCAGGTTGGTGGGGATGGGTGAGGATGATGTGAGAAGGCTAGGCAAAGCTGGAGAGGGCACAAAGAGATGAAGGGACGAGCACCATGGCACGACTCTGCAGACTCAAGCGTGCAGTCTTAGGAGTCACTCAGAAGCACTAGGCCCACAGGAAGTGGGGAAATGTTTACCATTAGGGGAAATGATCAGCTCCCCTGGAAAAGCCGTCCAAAGGCCCAGGCAAGTGTACATTGGGCACTGCAGCCTTGTCCTACTTCGAGAACTTTTGAGGTGGGTCTCAGCAAGGACTGCAGAAGTTAGTTAAATCCTCAGGGGTTGGGAGGGTATTTCCTACGTGTCAGTCATTGGTGAAGACCCCAACTGTCTAAGGGCACAGAGGCAGACTCTATTCCTGGGGAAGATCAGGGGATAGCAAAAGGCTGACGGGGTAGTTAGGGCCCAAATAGATGACCTTGGATTTGGTGGAGCTCTGTTCCAAGGGAAGGGAGAGGGAACAAGAAAATAGCTGACCAAAAACAAAGGCGGAGTCCTGGGCAAGATTCCAGTCCTGCTGGCCAAGTCAAGTGCCTGGAAGGGAAAGGAAGAGTCAGCAGAACAGCCCAGAGGCTTTACAGGGCCTTGAGCCAATCTGGACACCAGGTCTGGTCCGCATCACAGGCAGGTCAGGAAGGGTTGGTTGGTCCTTAATATGACAGGCTGCCAAGTCCCACTGGAATGGAAGGCAGGCGCTGCTGAGATATTTCCAGCTTCTATCAGGGCCTTTGCTGGTGCGCCTGATAGGAGAAGCTGTAGAAAGAAGAGGAAGGTGGTATTTGAGGCAGCCATGGTCCAGAGCTATCCAGACTAAATAGGATTTAGTGTTTCTGGTTTCAATTTTGTCTGTGTTGTGCATAGAGGAACATTGCTTCTTTTTTGCTTCCAGTTCCAACGTAAGGATCCTAAAAATGCAGTGTTGGCAAATGGAGGCAATGCTAACTGCCGTAAGATACGAACCTCACCATTTGTAATACTCAGACACGGTAGAAAATCATTTCTAGCTCACTTGAAGCCTGAAATAGTTATCCCTGATTGATGGGAGGGTTCCTTCTAAAGGGATTCGGAAACCCAGGTTCCTTCCATCTCATGGCTCTGCCATTTTCACCCATGGCTTCCAAGGTCGCTCATCTATATCAAACTCAGACTCGTGCGAACAGTTTAGATAATCCCTGTAAGATGTCTGTAGGGGCCAAGCCCAGAAGTGACAACACATGGTGTCTCTCCTGCTTCATAGTCTAGACTTCAGGTGTGCAGCCTCCCTTAACTTCAAGAGAGCCTGAGAAACATGGCTGTGTGCCCAGGAAGAAGGGGAAACGAGACTTGGGAACAGCAAGGCAGTTTCTGTCGCTCCTAAATAATGAGCATCAGGGCGTCGTGCTAGTGTCCAGGCAGGAGGGGGTACCACAGGACTGACTGGGTTTACGTGCAGGCAGGACCTGGGAAGGATGGCTCACCTCTGCTCTACATGATATTGGCTAGGCTCACTCACATGGCTGCATCCCCTGGTGATGAGCTGGAAAATCCAAGACGGCTTTACTCACATCTCCCGAATCTTGGTTCTAGCTGGGGGCTTGGACACCTCGGCCTTCCTCCTCAATGGCCTCTCTCCCTAATGGGGGGACCTGGACGTCTTTACATGGTGAGTCAGGGTACAGAACAAAAGCAGAAAGCTGTGGGGCCTCTTAAAGCCCGGGCCCGGAACTGGCCGGGTGTTCCTTTCTCTGTGGGCAGTGCACATCACGTGGGCCGGTCCAGATTCGAGAGAAGGGGAGATAGACTCCATCCCTGGATGGGAGTTCTGTCATGCCTGGCAATCGACCACAATGTCTAACGAGTGAAAGTTAACCTAAGCAGCAAGCCACAGGAAGGGACAGGTCCGCAGCTAGTGAGCCTGAGAAGGTATAGTAGCAGACGGCTGGCAGGTACCTTCATATTGGGGAGAAAAGGTAACAGAGGAGGCTGGAAGCAAGTGATAGTGGCCCCGCCACAGGGATTGGCATTGCAGATATTGCTTTCAATCCTTGGCGGGCCCGGCGGGAAGGGTCGGGCAGGGGCCCCAAGATCGGGTCGAGAACCCCCATGCATGTGCTTATCGACGTGCCCCAAGAGGACCCCTCCGGCTCTGTCATAATAGCTTATGCATTCTTCTGTGTCGCTCTGTGTCCATGTTAAGGTCTTTGAAGGTTGCCGTGGGGTCTTATTCACTGATGTGACCCTAGCACTCGGCACAGTGGGTGTCACATAGTAGATAGGTAACGGGCGTTTCTTGAACACTCTATACGGCAAGGCCGACAGAGCTCAGCATGTTCTTGGCATGGCTGCCCTTCCATGAGGCCCAACAAGACCTGAAACAGGCCTGCAGAAAGGTCCACGGAGCTCTGCGGTCTCCTGGTATTCTCACCGCTCACCCTTCTATGATACATCCACATCCACATCCCTCAAGAAGGGGGCCACAATTACAACTGACCACTCAGCCTCTCCCAAGGGACCACGAGGACCTATCCCATCACGCCCCACATCCCCATTTATCTTGGCTACCACCAGCTGTCCTGTCCCCCAGGTTTCTCGTCCCCAGGACCCCTCTCCCCAAATGGCTCTGAATGTCCCCCCAAGCTGACTCAGGCTCACCCCCTCCCCCAACCACCTGGACCCCTCCGCTCTGCCCTCCAGAACATGTGATCTTCATCCACACAATCACTTCTGTTCTCAAGCTCTTCTCTAAACTTCTAATGGGGGGCGGGGGAGGGAGAAACTAAAAGAAAGATCGAAGGTTGATCTCTTGGTGGAGAGGTTTTATTGCCAAGTGACTGGCATATTGCCTGGTGACTGGTTCTGTCGCCGAGTCTGGGCTCTGGGAGATGAGGTACAGGGAAAGGGAAGCAGAGGTCATCTAAAGCCAAAATACTGAGAATGCTTCTGTCCCATATTAGAAAAGTAATCTCTTAGCCCTGCTGACTGGCTGGCGATAGCCAGGCTCGTTACACAGGCAGGTCCCAGGAGAGATGGCGGTGGGCTAGTGCGCATGCGGGTAACTGCCCTGGTATTGTGCTGTCCAGCTGCCTGTGCTACATAGGCCACGCCCCCGCGGTAGGATTATGGCACGCAGACAGGACCGCATCGGTGTCGTCGGGCTGGGTGGCCAGGTTAGGGATTGTCACCGCTTCCCTTCACTTTTTGTCTGAGTCCTGTGTGAATCCTGAACCCTTAAAAGGGGTGGCGTTTTCCTGCCGTCCTACCACAACTAAACCTCACGAATCCCTGGGGCCAGAGGAGGGATAAATGGTCCCCTCGCTCCTCATTGCTACTCCCAGGTCATGCTGTCCCTCCCTCTTCCCTAAAGCACCCAGACCCTTGGGAGAACAATTCTCAGAGACCACACTCCCCATTTCCTCTCTATGCTAGTTCAGGTCCTCGGAGATGCTGACAGCAAGACAAGATTAGATGTGCAAGAGATTTATTGGAGGAACCAACTGCGGCGCGGGGGCGGGGTGGGGGTGGGGGTGGGGGAAGGAGAGGTAGCTGGAGGAGGCAGAGAGAGCCGCCAGAGCGTGATGCAGGTCTGGTTCTGCCCAAGGAAGCAAGGTCAGGTAGGAAGTCTCAGACTCTGTGCATGCCTGAGAAAGTTCTGGCTAAGCCGGTGGGGAGTCCTGGAGCCAGAGTTGCCGGAGGTACCTCGCATCCCCCAGGAGCGCGCTTGCCCTCCTATCCCTGCCGTGCTCACACGCTGGCTGGGAGCAGCCAGTGCCCTACGAGGTGGGGCTACAGCACAGCGCTGGATTTTCAGAGCAGCAGCAGTGGCTGGGCCCACAGATCAGTTACCACCCACCCCCCGCACCAGTCAGAGCTGAGAGGGGGATTCTCGTGGCTGCCACAGTCTCCTTGTTGCAATTCTCTTCTATATTCTGGTCATCACCGCCACCGCCACCACCTTTCACTGAAGACTTTATCACCAGGATCACTGTCTTTCTCTCCACCGCAACTTACTTAAGTCTTGCCCATTTCAGCATACACTTGCAGAGTCCCTCCAACAGTCTTGCCTCTCGTTTCCTGCGGCCTTCGCCACCCCCATCTCAGCCATTGCCAGGGTCTCGTTACCAGGGATTGCTCCATTCCCCGTGTCAGTTTCAGGCTTCCCATGTTCCCACCCCCTGGCGTCAACAGCTCACTCTCTCCAGTGCCCTGGCTCCAATCGCCCTTGGGTCCCCGGACGTCCTCCCGTCTCGTCACTGCGCCAGCTTTTCACCGCACCTCACCCCGTCCGCTTCTTCCCGTTCCCACTTTTCCGCCTTGGGGTCCAGAGTCCATTCACCGCATGTGCCATTCCTAATACATACTGTCAAGTCCGGGTATGTTCTCTCAACTCCATTACTTTGCTTGCCTTTGCTGAACAAGCTCAGCCTTGTTGACTTCTGCCTGCCACCTTTTTCCATCCCAGCTCCTAAATAGCTGTAGTTGGCTGCAGAAAAATACTCCACCATCGCTGGGGGGCGGAGTGGGTCTCCCTTGAACTTCAGGCTGGCAGATCTCGAGTGGGACCTCAGTGCAGCCAGGCAATCCTGCCCCATCTCCCCGGTCAGTTCGCTCTCCCCCCTGTCTCTGAAACGACTCTTTCATACTCTTTCATCTTTCCTCAGCCCCCCAGAAGTGCGTGCCCGTTCCCCCTTCTCAGCTGACGGCCTTGTTCCTCAGCACCCTGAGGCAGGAACGGTGAGAAGAGAACTTTCCTACTGCACGCCTCCGCAGCTGCCTGCCTCCCTGCCTTTGGACTCACGGCTGTGCCTTCCGTCCTGGGGAAACGGATACGCTGTGTGTTCTTCTCTCCCAGGCCGGCTCCTCCAAGTGTGAACCGGGCCCCGTCTCTTGTTCCTCAATCAAGGCTTTGTCCTCGCGGTCCTCTCTGCCCTCTCCTGCTTCCTCCGTATTTCTCTCCCTACCCAGTCATTTCCGTCAGCGTAAAAACATGCCGTCACAGCCGCCGTTACGAAGGCAACGAGAGCCTCCTTGATGCACACACCTCTCCGGCTCCGACCCACTCCTCCCGTCCCCTTTCTAGGAAAACTCCTTCGTAAAGTGGTCTATACTGCCGTCTCTGTTTGCTCTCCTCCCACGACTCTTGCACCCCCTCCCGTCTGGTGTCAGGGAAGTGAGAGGCCTCTCTCCGGCCCCAGTGTTCGATCTGCAGCAACCGTTTCACAGTGTCAGGCTGGTCTCCTGCCTCCAGTGTCCTCTGGGTGGGTTGTCCCGAGCCCAGCAGGCTCTTCCTGGGCAGGGAACCCCCAGGCTGTAGCATCCTCTTGGATTGGGGCTGGATTGACCTAAGCTCTTCTCTTCTCATGATCCTTTCAGAGAGCACCCAGGATATGTCCTGATGCGTGGACTTGGTGGAGCGCCGCTCCGAGAGATGCCACCGCGAGTCCCCATCTTACCCTGGAGGTTCCTATGCTCACGGTTTCGAAGCCCCGCCCTCCACTCCAGCAGTGAAGAAAACGTGTCCCGCGGGAACCTCTCTCCTCTGCGGGCCTTCTTTTATTCTCAGTCCCAGGACCCATGCACCACCCCGTGCCCAAAGATGAGCCTCTGTTCTTCTAGGACCTGATGCACACTTTCACATGTGCATAAGCGAAGGGACACCTTCACGTCTCTTTTGGAAAACGTGACGGCTCTCCTTTGGGGCTCTTCCCAGCCGTGGGGAGACAAATACATAAGAAATAGCGAACCAATTAGCTTAACAAATATTTTTTAATCAACCGCTTTGTGTTAGATGCATGTTTACGACAGTGGGCAACTGTCCACGTGGAGATCACGGCTAAATGTTTCTCTGTCTGTTGAAGCCAATATTATGATTTTTTGCCAAAAGAGCAGCACAATCTAAGCGAAGGAAACATGTCCTGTAGTTAGGGCCTCTCCCTTCACCCCCTAAAGCAGGCTTCACACTTGCGTATCTGTTGTAACCCCTCAGTAGACACAGCCCATCCTGCATCATCCTGAAGGAATTTCTGGCCCAGAGACCTCAAGCAACTTTCCCAAGGTGTGTTGTCTGTTCAGTGGTTGAGCTGACAGTTCAAGTTCAGGATTCCGCATTCAGACTGGATGGTTTTATGGGCCATATAGGCCATAAAGATTCTTCCTAGGCACCCAGTAAAACATAATGTGAGTATCCAAGGTTTGTTTCTGTAGCTGAATTACTTCTTTTTGGTCCTTTTGACCTCATGACTGCAGTGAGTGGTAAAGCCCACACTTACCTCTTTTCCTTCTTGGACTCAAAATAGTGACTGAGCAAAGATGGCCACACCCCCATTTGCATGTACCCCAAGCAGTAGGAGGTAAGATATGCAAGGTTGCTCCTTAGCTATTTATTAGGGAGTCATCCATGTTACTTTATTTCCCACTTAGAACCACACATGGCTTTGCTATTCAAGAATGAAGCTGTGGTGGCATTTACTGAGAAACCCTTGATGAGTGTTTTCCTAAGCATCGCACGGATACTGCAGTCCATACTTTATTTTCAGTCATACGAGGTTCAGCTGTGTAATTCTGAGGTACCTATGCTATGCGTTACCGATGCGTAGCCCCTACGTAACCAAGTACCTTTATTCTTCAGGATCTCCCAGCACTTGATGAAGAAACAGTAAGTGGAAACGTGTAACCTCTAGGGGGAGCTCTAGGCTTCTCTCTCCTCCCTCTATCCTTTGGGGAAGAGGAGGACTGGCGGAGATAGGTAAAGGGCAAGGACACTATTGGGCCCCGGTGTGGGCAGGTACCCTTTGACTGTGTCTTGCCTACAGGTTAGAGGGCTTTGTACGTGCACGATGAGGCTCTTTAGATCCTCCCTTGGGACGCAACCTTTTGAGAACTCTTCTCCTCTATGGCTGTCGTAAAAGGGACCCTTTCTACACCCAAGGAACTGTGGCAGGAAGTGGATGGGGCAGAGGAAAGGATGGCACGTGGACGTGTGGTAGTCTGGGCCTTAACCCAGGGGAACAGTGGAATCCTATGACTTGCCCCAGTCCAGCCCTGCTCTCCAGATCCAGGGGTTCGACGCAGGGGTCCGGGAAGATTGGGAGTCAAAGCCATATGGCCTCAAACAGAGGGACTTTGCTTGGAAGTCTCTCTGCTGAGCTCTTAGGGGAGCCTCGCAGGGCTGCCCGAGGCCACGGTGGGCTAACATTGGTGGACTTGAGAATCAGGAGGCCCGGCTCACCCCTTCGTTAGTAATGCAAGGAACACGAACCAACACAGCCATCCAATTTATGGTGTAGAAAGTGTGTCCTGAGGAAGTATATATGATCCAGACATAAATACAATATTGTGTGTTTATGCAGATGAGTTGTAAACATTATATATTGAGTAAAGTTGCAAGGAATGCATTCCTGTACATACAGTATAGTTTAAATATTCAACAAAATAGAACGCACGTGCACGCATCACGTTCAGTGCCCTGGCCTGGAGCTCAAGGGGCTGGGGCTCACCATCGTCCCCCTGGCTCGGCTCTGCCGATTCAGCGGTTGTTCGGGGCTGGTAAGTTCACTTAGCGAGGGGGAAGGGCCTTCCAGGGGAAAGAAACAGAAACCCCTTAGCTTCTCCGGGCCCCTGTCTTAGTTAGAATCCCCTCAAAATGGACGCTGACAGGGGAAGCTGGGTGTAGGTCACTGATCTGTGAGGTGGAAAGAAGGGATGGAAATTAATGTGAGTTAACGAGCAGATGACCACTCAGGGTAACCAGGGTTCATCCCCTTGGTGGGCATGAACACCATCTTCATATCGAGATTGAGAATAGTCTAGATGAGCCTCAAGGCTGCTCTCAGCTCTCGTGTGCCTATACTATGAGTTTTCTGTTCTCGGTGGCAGGGACTTGCGCAACTCTAGAAGTCACTAAGCAGACGCTTGATAACCACTTGGAAGGAATGTTGCAGCGTCAGATATGGGATTGGAATGACTTTTCACATACTCGCTGTCCTAGGTTGAGTTCTTTGGAAACAGACCCCACAATGAGGATTCAGGTGAGCGATGTATTAAGGAACTGCTCCCTGGGGAGAGCAGTAAGGGAGTGATAGAAATAGGACCTGAGGGGAAGGGAGCCAAGCCGGAGCTCCATGTCAGAGAAGGTCCCAGTCTCAGCCTGGGCTCACGGGAGAGCTCTGGAGCGTATGCTACACCTTAGATTCCGTCAGGACTGCAGGCAAGGGAGCTGGGCTTTCATACTTGCTCACGGCATCAGTCGTTAGCTAAGGGCCATCCCAGGGGGATGTAAACTTCCAGATATTCCTGGCTGTCTCTGCGTATGGGCGGAGTGGTTCCAGTTGCCTGAGGACAGTAGGCACAGGCAGCCAGGAGCGAAGGCACGGCGGAGCCAGAGGGGTGCACAGAAACAGTCAGAGAGATCCAAGGGGACACTGTCACTGGCTGCTACATTTACGACCACGATGGCAGTCACACTCCGTGGGGGTTTTCTCTGTTCTGATACAGATTTACAAAGCCTTGTGGGCAAAGCCTTGGCCCCGGGGCTCCAAAAGCCCTGTCCTTGGCCTACTCTAATGCTGCAGATCGCTGACATGCAGGAGACGTAGCGTTTCAGGGCCTGAACTTCCAGAATCCCATGATGCCGGAGAGGGCAAGCCGGAGACGGTTTTATAGAATGGAAATTAGGGCCTATAAGGTATGGGAAGAATGACCCCAAGCCCTCATGCAAACTATGTGGAATCTTTCCTACCTAAAGTAGACTGGGGACTAGAGACAGTAAAAATATTTCTGAAATAAAGGGATAAATCTAGCTATGCAGAAATGCAGCACAATGCCATCATAAAAAATCCACTTTTGTCCATGCCACAGCCCTGAACCTCCTGTGCACTCGATCAGAGACCCTGATAAATCTGGGCAGCTAGAAATGCCAACCAGCTCATATGTTTTCAGTGAGCAATGACAGGGAGCCAAATTGCTTTATTCCGATTAGGGAAGGGCCTCTGACTGTAAAATATACTGTGTGAAAAAAAATATTGAGTTTTAGTTCGCTGACACATCAATTTAAGAGAGTTATGGCTCTCACACGGAGGCCAAGCAGGTATCTCCCCACATGTATGTGCAATAAAAATTAATTGTGGCCTTTTATACAGGGCGCTGTTCTCACTCGTGGGATCAGGGGGTGACCCGAGTGTCACCTCCCGTGGCAAGCTGCAACACTGGAGGTGTTGGGTTTTTTTCTGGGAAGCCACAGAGGCACACGAACACCAAAGCCATGAACAAGCTTCGTGTGTAACTTTCTGAATTTTAGAACAGATATGCGGCCATGGTATGTCCATATTTTTTTCCCCTAAAGTGTATATACGCGTTACGGGTATAATGCGTGTATATCATTCAGGGTCCAGACAGGAAAACAGAAACTTTGGCAAGTCTCTCAAATTAATTCAGGGAATTGGTTACACGGGAAATAGCAAAGTCAGGAAGCCAGGCAGAAAGATGAGGCATGCCCAGAGGCTAGCAACTGCAGCAAGCTTCAAGGGCTCAGGGGACAAAAGGAAGAGGTGGTTTATGGAGATCAAGGGCTGAGGCCGTCCAAGAGGTGCTTGAACTGTGGTAGCGGCATCCCAGGCGGAGCCGTGGCCACCGAGGGAGGAGATAGAGTATCCCTGCTGCTGGAGATGCCACAGGAAGCAGAGAGTCAGGGGATAAAATACCCTGGCTTCTCCCTTCCACCTGCCCTCCAGTCTTCCCCATTGGCCAACTGAGTTGGAAGCAGGAAGGCAAGGGAGGCTGGGAAATGTAGTTTCCCGTGAGACAGGACACGGGAAGGCGGGAGGGAATAGGCCTGAGCACAGAAGGGCAGTTGACAGGCATGGTGTGTATGTAAATCCCCCTTTGTTGGTTGGTCTCCCAATTTGACGAGCCTGTTAGACTCCGCCGACTGTGTGATTTGGAGAGAAGGGAGTTGGCCCGATGTTCAGTCCCAAATTGATGGTGACATGTTCAGCTTGGGAATCTATTGTATCTAATTGGGACTGCACAGTGTCAAAGCCCTTCAGAAAGGAGCATCCAGATGGCTGACAGACCTATCACACCTCACAGGGATATTACTTTAGCAGCATCGCCTTGCAGACCTCCCTTCCTTGTGAGTCCTTCTCTTCGACTACACCCTCTTTATTGCCGATGCCAAGTTATCAGGCTTACGGCTTCGGGGGAGGCTGAGCCTCACCTAGAGCAAAGAATTCCGTGGCCTCTTCTGAGAGCAGGTAGCCCGGTAGCACAAAGGAAGTCAGGAAGAGCTGGACAAAGCAGGGATACGCCAGGAGCTGGCTTCCCAGTGGGCAGGGGGAGGAGTGAGATGCCAAATATATTAGAATGGGGAAGCCAAAAACAGAGGACTTTTGTTCCACTTCCCGTTGGGCCTCTGGGAGGAGCCCGCCTCACTGGGGGCCCTACGCATCATGGAGGGCTCACAGCAGAAGACAACGGAGATGTCACGTGAGTAGGTAGAAAGAAGGTTTTGGAGCCATCTTAGCTCTTGGGTGGTGAGGTAGGGATTCAGATATACCTGATTCACCCTGTATGGGCACAGAATGTAGCTGGGTTGAGGGGTGTAACCAGAAGTTGGGTCTCCATGGGGGACAAAGTGACCCGTCAGTAGTGGCTCAGGGGAGGAGGAGGAGAGCGGTAGGGCCAGTGAAGGCTGCAGCTGAGGGCTGAGAGAGTCTTCAGGAGCAGCGAGAAGGGGATGGGGTCAAGAGCGCCAGGCCAGGGGACTCCACGCCCTGCTGATGCCAGAAGACCAGACAGGAGTTCTATCTACTACTGACTTGGGTGCCAAATGTCCGTGCAAGGTTCGAGATGTCTCCTCACAGCAGGGGAGAGAAATCTTTCTCAGAAAGCACTTCAGCTTCCAGGGAGTTCGGGGTCTCAACCCAGGGTGCCACAGCAAGACCAGTGAAGTAAGACACCACTCTCACTCCACCTAACAAGCTGAGCATCATGCGGTCTCCCCCCTGGATTCTGATCCTCAGGCCATGGCTGCCAGTGGAATGCTGGTAAGAGGGGAAAGCTCACATTTGAGCATTGGGTGGCCTTGCTTGCTGTCTGGCCCTAAGAGTATCTGGCTGTGGATTTCGTGGACGGGTCCCTTAACTTCTCCCAGCACAGATTCATCTTCTGTGAAGTGCAGATGACCATCCCTCTCCACTAGGGTTGTCGGGAAAAGTAGAGCTCCTGTTTGTAATTCTCAGGGTAGTGTTGGAAGCAGACCCGGGTGACGAGGACGGGGCGGTAATTATTACCGGCGGTCGGGATAACGAACTTAGCCTGGGTGGTGGAGATTGGTTGCAGGTTGACCGGATTGTTTCATTTCTCTTCCGGTTTGGTGTGACCGTGAGAGTTTAGGTCAGCAGGATGTGAGGGAAAGTGAAGTCCACGGCCTCTGGGCCTGGCTCAGAAGGCCTCCCGTGCACTCCTCCACACTCTTGTCTTCTCTTGCTTATTGGCCGCTTGAAGGGGTGAAGTGAAGGGTCCGAGGGCTTCGGGGTCGGCAAAGCCACCAGAGGGAAAGACTCTGGGTCCTTGAGTCTCTGCTTGTTGTAGGAGGGCAGGCAGGCCAGAAAAAACCACACTGGACTCCTCCGCGGGTGAGAAACACACTGTGTCTTGTTAAGGCCCTGAAGCCATGGGATTGTTGGTTAAGGCAGCTAGCTGACCCGACAAAGCCAGCCCCTCTCTTCACGCAGCTTCTCCTTCTACCTACCTCACAGAGTTATGCGGATAAATGAAAGCTCATGCGAAAGTGCTTTGAGGACCTAAAAGCACTCCAAAATCGTCAAGTGCTGTTAAAGATAGAATCAGTCTCTCCAAGCCTGCAAACCATGCCCTCTGCCTCTACTCTTAACAGTTGGTAGTTCTCCGGCATTATCCTGAGTTCTGTGCTCTCGTATTTACCTCCTTGAACTAGCTTCACCTTTGAGGAAAGAATGTGGGATGGGAAAGAGGGGTACCGTCTCCCTCCCAGACAGTCGAGAAGGCATCTCAGTTTCCCTTCCCTGGTCTGCTGATCTGAGCTTGCAGTCACTGGCCCGCTCTTGTCGTCTAGTACTGGGGGCATCTGCCCGGTGGGGACATTCCCGGGGAATCCAGGTCTGGTCAAGGGCAGAAGCAGCAGCCCACACTGCCCTGTTAACCATACCCCAACCCCGTCTCCCACACAGCGGGACCCCCAGCTTCCAGTTATAGAGCCAACGGCCTAGATGGTGATTTGAGGCTACCCGGAAGCACCTCCCACTACTCTCTTTCTAAAAAGATCTCCCTTGGCTTTCATAAAAAAAAATGCTTATTTATTTCTTTTCAGCGAGAAAGAGCACGCACATGAGAGAGCATGTGAGTGGGGGAGGGGCAGAGAGGGAGGAAGAGAGAGAGAATCCCAAGCAGGCTTCACAATGTCGACACAGAGCCCAACACAGGGCTCGATCCCATGGACCCTAAGATCATGACCTGAGCGAAATCAAGAGTTGGATGCTTAACAGACTGAGCCACCCAGGCACCCTGAGGTCTGCTCTTTTAGTACGAAGACACCCTTGCAAGGGTGGGGAGTGAAACCTTAAGCCAGCGTTAGGCACTAACATGGTAAAGTGAAATAGTGGCTCAGATCTTTCTCTCTGTGATAAGAAGCTGGGAGCAAGAGGTTTAGAAGGTGCAGGGGAAGGAAGGTCGTTTGGGGAGACCACAGTGAGGACACAAGTGAAGAAGACGGTTTCTTTTGTTTTTAATTTTTTTAATGTTTATTTATTTTTGAGAGAGAGACAGACAGAGACGGGGGTGGGGGCGCAGAGAGAGAGGGAGCCACAGAAACCGAAGCCGGCTCCAGGCTCTGAGCTATCAGCACAGAGCCCCATGCGGGGCTCGAACTCACAAACCATGAGATCGTGACCTGAGATGAAGTCGGACGCTTAACCAACTGAGCCACCCAGGCGCCCCTGAAGGAGAAGGTTTCTAAGGAAAGAGACAGGAAGAAAGGAAAGGGTGGTGGAAGGGAATGAGGCCCAACTAGGCCTGCTTTCCCCAGGTGCAGCCTTCACCGCATCAACTCCCCACCAACTGCACTTTTAATAAAAAGAACAAAAGCCTAGTGTTCTCGATGTGCGGGGCATTGTTCTAAGCGCTTTATGTCCTCAAAACAATCTGGGGAGCAGAGTGGGTAAGTGCCATTATTATCTCTTCAAAAAATGGTGTTGAACACCGCCGATTGCCCAGATCATATAGCTAATAAGTGGCAGAGCTGGGATTTGAACTCGAGAAGACGGACTTTGGAGACGGTTTCCTTAACTGGCAGTCAAAGGAATCTTGTGGCTCAGGTTGGGGACGTGCATCCTGTCCTAGATGAGCAAAAACAAGGAAGACCCAAGGCCTGGAGGGGATGAGGGTGAGAACCTGGGAATGAGAAGTTATTGACACTGGAATTCAGGACGAGACTAAAGCTGTAACACCCTGCATCCGTTAGGAATGATTTTTTTTTAGCCGCGTCTCTTGGAAAACCTAACATGTACTTGGTTTTCTTTCGTTTACCCCCCTCTCCACCCCAAATCCCTCTAACCGTGCCCATCTCACTGCCCGACGCACGTTCAACACCGTCCTGGGTCCCAGAACAAACTGTTGAGGCAGGAAGTTCTCAGTCACTCTTGGCATCTGTCCCCCGGTCTGATGGGCCTTGATCTGGAGCCAGTTCCCCACATTCGTTAGGCAGACCAGGAAGCAGGGAATCTCCTGGTCCCCATCACTAGGCTCCAGAATCGGGCGCCTGGCGAGGCTTACGTCCCTCCCCCTGCAGTTCATCTTTCTGAGTTTTCAGACCCCAGCCCCAGTCAGTGTGATTATGTGGGGTCAACACTCTTCGCTTTCTGCCTAACACCCATCTTCCCTCCTTTCTTGATAGCAGAACTTCAGTTTGTTGGGGAGCAACATGCCATCCCCAGGAACCAGATCATGATTCGTCTAAGCTAATTATGACAATTTTCGTCTCTATTTTCCCAGCCTCCAGGGAAGCTAGGGATGGCACATGACCCAATTCATCTGGCCAATAAGACTCTGTGTGTGGATATGTGTGTGTGCGCGTGCATGTAGAGAGGGGATATACCATGAGAAAGTTTTTCTTCCTGATAAAAGGAAGAGACAATACATACCCTCGCCTTCTCCTTGTCTTAAATCTACACTTGATGTCTGTGGGCTTCCCCCTAGTTCATAGCTTCTGAACAAGGCACTTAGACTTGAACCAAACTGAGCCATCATCTCGCCGCCCAACCTGCTCCTTCTGAAGGTTGACAGTCCCATGATTTCACCTGCATACATCAGTCACCCAGGCAAAAGCCGGGGGCCGTGCTTGCTTCCTGGCTCTCCTTCACTACCACTCCCCACCACCCCCATCCTGTCAATCCCCGTCTTGTTCATTCGACCTCTTGATGGTCTCTTGGATCGGTATCCTCTCCATCGCCACTGTCACCGCCTTAGTTCAGAACGTCACCCCACCTTGCCTTGATTGCTGGGTCCTCCCCGCCTTCTTCCTCCTGCCTGAACTCTCCATTCAGTCCTCCAGAAATGAACTTGAGTTTCATTTCTTTTCTTTTAAGCATTTTTGAATGCTTATTTAATTATTTTGAGAGAAAGAGAGAGGGCAAGAGAGCACGATCAGGGGAGGAGCAGAGAGAGAGAGGGAGAGAGAGATTGTCAAGCAGGCTCCATGCTGTCACCGTGGGGTTCGGTCCCACAAAGCATGAGATTATGACCTGAGCTGAAATCAAGAATCAGGCACTGAACGAACTGAGCTGCCCAGGAGCCCCTGAGTTTGAGTTTCATTTCTAAGATGCAAATTTGATCAGGTCATTTCTGTGCATAAATTTCTTATATTGCTCCCTGGGCTTCAGCTTAGGCCCCTTGAGATCTGACTTTCAACAGACCCTTTGGCTGTGATTTCTGCCTACTTATTTCTCCTACCATCCCCCGAAGGTGCCCCCCCCCCATCCAAGTTATCAGATGCAGAGTATTTTTGGAACCGGCTCTGTGCTCTCTCATGATGCCCCCTCTGCCTGGATTTGTCCTTCCCTCTGATTCCTCTTCCATGAAATCCTACTTGACCTTTAAAATTCAGGTCACCTTCTCAGCCCTTCCTTTGTCAGGAAGCCTCCTCAAGTCCACTCTCCCTTTGTCTACCTCTTCTCTGCTCCTACAATATCACTTTATATGCCGATCTGCGATTTCCAGCTATTCTTTTTTTTTTTTTTTATAATTCATGCTTACTCAGATTTACTCACCTGTTTATCAAGTTCATTGCTCATCATTGCTTTTCACATCCTATCACTCCCTTCTGGGTTGAATTTCTGAGTTACACTCCTGAAGTAAATCCTTTAGTGATTGTTTTAGTTAAGGTTATAAGTGTAAACTCTCCCAGACTTTGTTTTAACCTGTCTAATTTATTTCACCCTCACTTCTTTTTATGAGAAATTTCAAATATACAGAAAATAGGAAAAAGAGTATAGCCAACACACACATTCTTCTTCTGGATTTAACCATTGTTAACATACACCATATTTATTTCATCTGGGGTTTTTTTTTCCTGAAAAATAGATTATAGGCATCCTCACTTTTACCGTTTTTTTTTAATGTTTATTTACTTTTGAGAGAGAAAGGGAGACAACACGAGTGGGGGAGGAGCAGAGAGAGAGAGGGAGACACAGAATCCGAAACAAACTCCAGGCTCCAAGCTGTCAGCACAGAGCCAGATGCGGGGCTCGAACTCACAAATCATGAGATCATGACCTGAGCTGAAGTCGGACGCTTAACCGCTTGAGACACCCAGGCGCCCTGTCACTTTCACCTTTTTATTTCCCCTATTCTTTTCTCTCTCCTGCTGTGCTCTTGAGAAGCTGAGCTCTAAGACTGCATTGCCTTTTGCCCCCTGGCTCTTGGTTGGGTTTGGTCAGTAGGGAGGATCCCACAGATTAGAAGGTGGACCCAAGAGTTGGTAAGTATTGTGTTTCTCCACTGAAGTCTACAGCTTCTGCCAGGAAGCCTTCTAAAGCTACAGCCACAACTCTTCCTCCAGGGCCTGGGAACGGCTCCCCCGTTTCCCTAAAGGCCCATGATTCAGAACTCCTAGAGCTCCAGGTGCTTCAGCATACCTTGTTGGTTTCCCCACATCCTGGCCACACCTTTGTAAAGAGTCCCTTTATTAAATTGTTCCTCTATTATGCCACTTGATTGTGACTAATACACAATCCTGAGTACATCGGTGCACATCTGTAAAAGAGACTGTCTCAACATAAACATAACACCACTACTGTACAAACTGAACGAAATGAACAGTCATTCGCCGGTAGTCTCGAATATTCAGTCCATATTCAGACTGCTCCCCTTCTTTCAGAAGTCGTCTTTGACAGCTGGTCTGTTCAATTCAGAACTCAACCCGAGGACCACATGCTATATTTATTATGTCTCCTAAATCCCTTTTAATGCACGGGAGTCCCCCTGTCCCTTTATTTTCATTTTACACATGTTTGACAATTACTTTATAAACAACATTGCCTATTTGATGTTGTATCATATCGAGAGGCACATGTGGCCCCACTGTTGGTGATGTTTAGTTTAGTTTGATCACTGTCATCCTTGCTCTTGAATGATAGTTTAGGTGGGTATAGAATCTTTGAAGTGCCAGTTATTTTTCCCTGTGTTCTTTAGCCACAAAATCTGCTGCTGTCTTTCAGCGGTTGCTCCTTGTAAATAATTTTCTTTTTCTCTTGTGCCATTTTTGAAATTTCCTCTTTTGTCTTTGTTATTTATTATGAGGTACCTAATTGTGGATTAATATCCATTTGCCTGAGGACTCACTGTGCTTTTAAATCGGAGGATTTGTTCATGTCATCAGTTCTGAAAAGTTCTCTCTGCTGTGAGTGTTTCTAATTTAGCCAGAGTCCTGCATTCTCTAGTCTCGATTCCTGGGGACTTTATTAGCTCTATGTTGAACCTTCTCATTACAGCCCTAATGTTCTCTAGCCATTCTTTTACTTTTCCTATCACTTTATCTCACTGTACACTGTACGTGATTTCTTTAGCTCTATCTTGAAGTTCACAAATTCCCTCCAGCTTTGTGTCTTATTCTGTTTCACCCATCCATCGAATTTTAATTTCATCTTTGTTTTTCATTTCCTGACATTATATTTGCTTCTTTTTTTTAAATATGTCCGCATGATTTTTTTACAGAATGTCATGTCCTTTCTTTATGACTTGTACGTCCTTTATTGATTTCATCATTTTAAAATTTTTACTTTACAGTCTCCCTCAGTTGTTCTATTACCCCAAGTTCTTGGGATGCTTATATTTTCATTTGCTTATTTGTTTTTCTGCTGACTCTTCTGCATGGTGAATCATGCCCTCAGATGGTCGGTGACGTGTTTTATTGTGACGTCATCTCTAGCAGGCTTTTGTAGGAGGTTGGATGGGAATCTTTTTCACTCTGTAATGTGGCAGCACCTGCTACCGACATGTTTTGCCTTTGCTTTCTAGGGCCAGATTTTATGTAATCTTATGGCTTGAGGAATTCCTATAGCATACATATGGGGTAAATGCAGACTCTCTAAGGCTTGGGATTCTCCTCACGAACTTTTTATTTACTACCTACAGCTCTGGGAAAAGAAGATTCTTGCCACTGTCCTGAATGCATAGCAAAGTTGTCCAGTGCCCTTTTCATCCCCATAAGGTATCAGCTCTATGCAAAGATCTTACTTTCAGGTCTCCTATTTTATGAGGGTCCACCACCATATTTTCTGATTCCACATCCATATTCAAACTCCAAGCCCTGGCTACTCAAGTCTATATTCTTTCTGATAGACCCCCCCGGATGCCACAGCATCAATTCATGGCCTTACTATGCTGGCTCATATTTGCATTTGATCCTGGCACCTTGGGAGTTTTACTTCCCTCATTTCCAGTCTGCACTAATTTTTGTCGTATTTTGTTACTACGCTTTACCAACTTTCTAGGTATTATTGTTACTGTCTGCCCAATTCATCCTCTCCACATGTAGACTAAGCACTTTGAGGGCATCATCGATGACAAATTCAATTCCACATTCCTCAAATCTAACAAAGTTCCTAGCACATAAGTAGGTGCTTGATAAATGCTTTTTTTAAAAATATTTTTTAATGTTCTATTTATTTTTGAGACAGAGGGAGCCAGAGCATGAGCAGGGGAGGGGCAGAGAGAGAGGGAGACACAGAATCCGAAGCAGGCTCCAGGCTCCGAGCTGTGAGCACAGAGTCCGATGTGGGGCTCGAACTCACAAACCTTGAGATCATGACCTGAGCCGAAGTCGGACACTTAACCGACTGAGCCACCCAGGCACCCCGATGCTTTTTTTTAAATGTCTGAATGAATAAGTTCTACGTACCTGAGAAGCTCATGGTTTCCGAGGCATTGATTTACAGTTAGTGTTTCCTTGTGTGAAAGTTTTTCATTAATCCCCTTTGACCCAGCGTATCATTGGCATCTAGATGTCGGCTTTGTAAGTTTGCATCCGCTCTCTCTATATTTTAGGACACAACATTTTATCCACATACGTACTACACACATTCCACCACTGCCTTCTTTAATTCTTATTACTGGTTAGTATACCGTAATATGACAGTTAATTCTATTTCAGCTAAAAAGTAAATAATAATGAAAGCTTCTTCTGTCTGTAAGGAAGAGAAACCCACTCAAGCTAGCTTCAGGAATAAGGAATACACAAACCTTACAAAATCCCAACAGCAGGAAAGGGAGAACAGCAAGTCTGCTATAAACTGGGACCAGGGATGGACACTCAGGAACTGAGGGTCTTAGTCTCCTGGGAGCCACACGGTCTCTTTCCTGTTGGGCTCTCTTTGTGAGTCTCGCCCAGGTGCCCTGTCCCTTCAGTGGGCTTCCTTCACTTACTCTGTGCATAGCCTATGAGAGCCACTGCAGCTCCAACCGTACAACCCCTTGCAGATTCAGCAGGCTGTTCAGCAGGGTACGGGCACAGGGGGTCTGTCTGATGGGTCCGAGTGGAGCATTTACGCTACCTAAAACGAGGGGGCCGCGGATCTGCACAGAGACGCTGGAAGGGCTCAACAGGCAGTTACCGAATGATTGAATGAAAGAAGGTGTGTACGAAAGTAACCTGAACCAATGGGGATGATTCAACAGGAAACCCTCGACGAGGACCCCAGCCCTGTTCCCAGCAGCAAGGAAGAGGCGTGATTTCGTCTGAATCAACACGTCAGCCTGACCCCATCCACTCCTGGGACCCTGAGCACATCCACCCCAAAACTTCAGAGCACCTGCTCCTGGAAAAGCGACAGTTGAGACGTAAGCCATAGAATCAGAGACTGTTTAACAGGACGGTACCCTGGAGGCTATTGAGGGGCTTATTTCATTTTGCTTCATATTTTGTTATTTGGGTAAACGTCTGTCTCCCCCAGTCAATGTTAACGTCCTTGAATGCCAGAAATTCGTCCCACGTGACATCTGTGTCTCTCCAGCACCAAACGCCTTGGACTTGACTAGCTGCGTGACTTCGAACAAGTCACTCCACCACTCTCTACCTCAGTTTCCTCATCTGTAGATAGGGGATAATAATAGTGCCTACCTCTAAAGGTTGTCATGGAGATTAAATAGCTAACACATGGCAAATAATTTAGAAGTGTTCCTGGCACATAGTAAACTCCTAAGACATGTCAGCCATTACCAATAGGTGTTATTTGCAGACCGAGTTGGATTTGTTAAGGCTTCTGAGACATCGCTTGGCTGGTCTTCCTGTTGACTTTGCTGTTTATCTGCCGCATGTGGGACGGCTGTAAGTGCGCCGTGTCACGGGCCATATTGGCATCTGGAGGTCACTGTTGAGGACAGAAGCCGTGTCTGGTCAGAGCTGAGTCTCAGGCAAAGCGGCTGTCACTGAGTCCCAAGCCTGGGATCCAGGCTGGCCTGGGATCCAAGCCCTTCATCACCTAAGGCTGCACCTTTATGCTGCCTGGAAGCTGTTCAGCTGCCTCTACGCAGGCGCACACACCCCCTGCCGCCTGCCCTTGCTCTTGTCCCTCCCGTTGAGTCCCCAGGGCCTCTTTTGCCCTGTTCCCTGCCACCCCTTCCCCACATTAATAATCTTACATCTCTTGGCTCTCCTCTCTCCCTGCCTTCCCAGGTGACAAATAAGTCCCCTGACGGAGCTTCCACGTGAACGGGGGAGGGGAGAAGACTTTTTCTCCCTCGCTAAGTTGCCTGCGTGCACGCTTACAGGAGCTGTTGGAAGATGCCTGCCTTTATCCTGCTCAAAGGAGCAGATCCTATGATCCCCATCTGTTGTAGGCTCCTTCTTCTGGAGGCAGAACCTGAGACTGAGACTTGGGTGCAGGGCTTTCATTTGGGAGGTGACCCCAAGAATCAGGAAAGAGGGATCAGGGAGAGGGAGGCAAGAAAGGAGAGGAAACGTGTGCTAAGGTCGCTGCCACAGGCAACCAGGGTTTGCCCCTGCTGGGCCACCCCGAGAGGTATGTGCCATGCTTTTGGACTCGTCCACCCGAGAGAAGGGAGGCCGGCACATTTATCCCTGGCTTCCGTCCCTCCGTTGGCTGGAGATTGCCTCTTTGGGTGTTAACCTTGAACAGTACTTGTGCACTGCCCAAGAGGGCTGCTACAGCGTCAGAGAAGCCCTGGGTAGAAAGTGGAAAGACGAGAAGTCCATACCTGAGCGGGATGCTGCCGTGGGGACGTGAGTCTGAGCTCACAGGAAACCGACGGCCACTAGCCGAGGCTAGCCAGAGGATGTGTCTCTGGGGACCGGTGTGTCTGACACCACACGGCAGGCCAGGTGAGAGGGGTGTGAGCGCCAGCATCACAGAGGCAGCGGCTAGGGCCCATCCTCCCCGTAGAAGAGGAACCTGGCTGAAAATAGCCGGGAGCCTAGAAATAGCCCCCCTTACACCACCACCACCTCCTCTCTGCTGTCTGCTCTTTCCGGAAGGACAACAGAGGCCCTAGCCTGTATCAAACACAGCTCCATCCCCACGGAGCACTGAAGCCTGATTTAAACACCGTGACACTGATGGATGACAGCCCGTCCAGCCCAGTCACAGAGTTTGGCCGGATTCTGGGCCGAAGCCCTATGGTGGCCTCCCAGATTCCAGGGTTCTGCCTATGCTTTTGTGTCCCTTTTCGGCCAAACCAGCTCCCGACCTGGTTGGAGGAGCAGCAGAGGCGGCCGAAGGGCTCCTTCTGAACTGCTCATCGTTTCCCTTCCTCGGGGGATCAGGGAAACTTTAGGCTAGCCCACCAAGAGTCAAACAGGAGCCCCCTGATGGAAGCGATGGAAGGTCCTGTTTTATCAGTATAAGAGGCCTCAAGCTGGGTGACTGGAAACTGACATGCCTTCTATTTATTTACGAAATTTGTAACTGTGAAAATTAGCCTTAGAAGTTGTAGACCCATTACTATTAGCTTTATCGTCCTCCTAAGACATACCCGGAGGCACTCCTCCAGATTGAATCCTATTGTGCTTTGCAATAAACCCATAATTGATAATGCCACGGAGCTTTAATATGGATGGAGAAATGAAATCTAGAAAGTAAATACATTCAGCATTTTGCTAGCAGGCTGAATTTAAAACTGATTTTCTGAACCTACCAGGATTATTCCTCCTCAATAATGATTTAATTTGAGTGAGCCACCCTGAGAGCTTTGTGGGGGAGGGAGGGAGGGCAGGTACAGCCTGGTTTCTCACAGGGGCCCCTTAAAGAACTTTATCCTGCATTTTGCACCTGTAAGTTTGCGAAGATAAAATTAAACTCGGAAATTATACATGATGGACCAGTAAACAACACAGGCGCCCAGGTCCTGGCTGCTGTTCCAGTGTCCTGATGCGATCACTTGTCACTAACGCCGTCAACAGAGGGGCGCTGATTCAGTTCGCTTCTACAAGGCGAGCAATTACACCGTGTTTCTACACGAGCCACACAGCAGCAGGGAGGGCCGGGTCAGGGGAGGGGAGGCTGCCTTCACGGCTGCTGGCCTGGAAAGAGCCACTCGGGCTGCAGGTGTTGGGAGAGCCTCCATACGTGGTCCCTCGGGCTGCCTCTTAAAACGGAGCCCTGGTGGACCCCTGAGGAAATCCATTTTGCTTGCCTTCTAATAGACTCGCAGGGAAGCAGGAGACAGTCCAGATCGCCACCTTCTCTAGGTCACATTCCACCATAGAAAGTGTTGGCACTCAGCTCTCCATCAGACGGGAGAAGTAGTTAAAAGCGTGGATTCTGGAGCCAGTCTGCCTGGGCTACTTTCCCAGTTTTGTCACCTGCTAATGGTGTGGCTTTAGGACAATTGCAGAACTCCTCCGGACCTCGGTGCCTTGATTTGTACAAGCGGGGTGTTGAAGGCTCAGTTCCCCAGGAAGCCGACACCGAGGTGGAGAGGAGCACGCAGGAAGGTTACTTTAGGGTGTACCCTTGGGATGGAAATGTGTGGAAGGGAAGGGAAGGAAGCAGGGTGGGCCGAGGGAGAAGTCAGGATGTGATGGAATGTCATCAAAGGCCTCAGCCCACCTCACCTTCACCCCAGCCCTGGAACTGGGATGGGCCAGATTTGGGGTGCAGGGGTCTGGCCTTTACACCCCTGCATTGATCGGTCATCAGATGAGGGCTCCGGACTCCTTTTAACTGAGGCACTCCTGTAGAGGCTCATAGCCTGGCCCCATCTGAAGACAGCCCTCCCACCAAGGACGGAGGGAGAAATCCTTCATTTTGGAAGGCGGAGGGGGGTGGGGCGTCGCATGGCAATTTCTGCGGCACAGGATAAGTACATACTTTCCAAACTGGTGGCCTAATATGCATGAGGTTTTAGAACAGTGCCTGGAACAGGGTGGAGCCTGGGTGGCTCAGTTGGTTAGGCATTGGACTTTGGCTCAGGTCATGAGCTCACGGTTCGTGGGTTCAAACCCCGTGTCGGGCTCTGTGCTGAGAGCTCAGATCCTGGAGCCTGCTTCGGGTTCTGGGTCGCCCTCTCTCTCTGCCCCTCCCCTGCTCGCTCTCTCTTCTCTCTCAAAAATAAACATTGAAAAAAAATTTTAGAACAGTGCCTGGAACAAAGTAGATGCTGTGAAAGTGTTAGTTATTTTTGTCAGAAGGCACTTAGGGGCGCCTGGGTGGCTCAGTCCCTTAAGGGTCCAACTTTGGCTCAGGTCATGATCTCACAGTGCGTGAGTTTGGTTTGTGAGTTCGAGCCCCACGTCAGGCTCTGCACTGACAGTGCGGAGCCTGCTTGGGATTCTCTCTCTCTCCCTCTTTCTCTCTGCCCCTCCCCCACTTGCGCTCTCTCTCTCTCTCTCTCTCTCTCTCTCTCTCTCTCCTCCCCAAAGAAATAAATAAACTTTAAAAAAAAAAAAGCACTTGGCCCTCTCCCCACTGGAAGGACCCATGTAATCGGCAATAGCAGTGGGTAATTTTGTGGGGTAAGAGTTTGAGAGGAAGCGTTGAGGGTGGCCGGCTTCTATTCTGACTTGAGCCAAGCCTACATTTCTTCTTAACATTCGCGAGGAGAAGCGGGCTCTGTGTGTGGAGGCGGGAGAGTGGGGGGGCTCACTATCCCAGATGACACCCTTCCTCAACTACCTCTGTGTAAAACAGCCAAATAGGCAAAGGTAGTGTCTTTGTCTCCTCAGGCTACCACAGTAAAATGCCACAGACTGGCGGGGGCTGAGGCAACACTTATTTTCTCGCAGTTCTGGAGGTTGGAAGTCCAAGATCAAGCTGTTGTCGGGGTAGATTTCTCCTGAGGCTTCTCTTCTTGGCCTGCAGACAGCCACCTTCTCGCTGCGTCCTCCCATGGGCTTCCCTCTGTGTGCACGTGCCCCCAGGGTCTCTCTGTGTGTCCACATTTCCTCTTCTCGTGAAGACCCCAGTCCTATAGGGTTAGGGCCCACCCTAACCACCTCATTTTGACTTAGTCACCTCTTTAAAGGCCCCATCTCTGACTACAGTCACATTCTGAGGTCCTGGGAGTTGGGACTCAACATAAGAATTTGGGAAGTGGGGACACCTGAGTGGCTCGGTCGGTTGAGCGTCCGACTCTTGGTTTCAGCCTGGATCATGATCTCACAGTTCTTGGGTTCGAGCCCCACATCGGGCTCTGTGTTGACAGTGGGGAGCCCGCTTGGGATTCTCCCTCTCCCTCTCCCTCTGGCCCTCCCCTGCTTGCTGTCTCTCTCCCTCTCTCAAAATAAATAAACAAACTTCACAATTCGGTCTGTGACTGGCAGTTACATTCCCCCCCCCCCCCCCCCCGCCACCGTTTCCCGGATAGGGACGGCTCATTCCCCCCCGGGGTTGTACCTCATCACCTCACTCTATCCCTCCTTCCCCCTGCCAAGTGCTGTCTGACTGTCCTGACTGTTTTAATTATATTTTTACAGTGAAGAGACTTGTGGGGGCAGCTCTTCCATGGGGTATGGGTGACTTTTGTCGTAAGAGGATGACAAAACATTTTGGAGCTTCTGAGGATTTTGACTTATTGCCTAAATCCCACTGAGTGTTTGTCATCAAGCCCGGGGCTTCACAGATTTTACCGTGCACGTGCTTCCCCCGGGGATCTTGTTAAAATGCAGATTCTGGTTCAGGAGGTTTGTTGGGGGAGGCCTCAGATGCAGCCTTCCTAACCAGCTCCCAGGTGACCCTGACACTTCTGGCCCACAGACCATGCTTGGAGGGGCAAGGGCCTAAACCACAGTTTTTACATTCAGGGTATCCCCTGTGATTCAGCATTCTATGGCTACAGGAGCTCCGTGTTCAGGCCATGAGGATCCCTCTCACAATGCCATGGGAGGTTTCCAGAAGGCAACTTAGAGCCCACCCATCCTGTGGATCACCGTCTGGATCCCTCCTCTTCGGCAAAGGCTGGCGGTGGCGGGGGCGGCGGGGGGAGGGAACCTGGTCAGAGGGGAGCAAAGGCACGGGACAAGGCACAGAGTCTCTCAGCTAGGGGGGCTGTGGAGGATAGGTAAGGAGAGCTCAACCACTCTTCCAATGGGAGGAGACCACAAGGGCTTCCAAGAACCATGTGGACCAAAAGCAGGTGTGGATACTGGGGACAAGCCAGAATGAGGCTGGGGGAAGAGCAGGGGGTGGGAGGAGCAAGCTGGCAATTACCTTGAATTTAAGGAGCATGAAGAGATAGACGTTACCCCGATGGTCGCCATGTTTGAGAAGCTTTTGCAGCCAAGCTACCACTATTACGTAATAGTTCACTCATTTCCCCATTTTTATCCAACAAAGAACAATTAAATGATAAAACAGGGCTTCTGGTCAGCACCATCTGAAGTTGGCTGCTGTTTCTGCCAGAGTGGATATAATCCTAGCCCAAAGCAAAGGGATCTGACCTGTTTGTTGCCTGAGGGCCTTCTCAGAGATAAACGTGTGGTTCTCCATTCGGATTATGGAAATCCCGAAAGTAGTTGGCTTATTCCCATTACTTGCCTCTTTAGGATCTTGGAGTCAAGAAATGTCAGGCTGATAGAACTGAATTAGTCCAAGGTTCATTTTACGGATGATGAAGGTTGTGCCCAGAGAAGTTAAGGGAGAACCCTTGGTCCATGTTGAGAAAGAGAGAGCAAGGCAGTAATGGGCTGGACAGGACCAAAGACGGGCCAGACTCCTCCCCTGAGCCAAATGAAGGACACTTCTTTAAGCCCTATGTTTCTAGTTGCTAGAGGAAGGGCGTCATCTGGGATGAATTGGGTTCTTTAGACCACTATTAATAAAGCCTATGTGGACAAGGCAGAACCTGTGTTAGACTCCGGAAGAAAGACTTGGCCAGCACGGGTCCCTGCCCCAAGATCCCCAAATGTAGGGGTCAGGTTGGCAAGTTGGGGCTTGACTTGACATTGAACCCACCCCCAACCACATGGCCTCGGGGCACATAGCTCTAAAGGCTTTTCACTGTCTTCTTTCCAAGAGTTTTCTTGATATCAACCCCAAATTCCACTCTCCGCCCACACACTTGCCCATCTCACCACTCATCTTTCATCCATCCACTGCCCCACAGCCATGCCCGATCCAGGGCTTACCACCCACCTGCCTGTTCATCCACTCTCCCAACACGTTTGCTTCCCGTTTCGTGTCCATACGTGTGCTCACCATCTACCCAATCACATGCCCGCTATCTGCCCATCCACCCCTCCTTCTATTCACCATCCACCTAGCTGTTCACTCACCAACCCACCCGTCTCCCACCTACTTTTCTATCCTACCCATCACCTCTCTGCTCACCCATCCGTCCACCCACACACCACCCTCCCAGCATCCATCTATCTATCCATTTGTCTATGCATCTGGTTCTTTATTCGTTCAACATTTGTTGACAGATACAGTGGAGAGTGAGTTCCAGTTTACGTCCTTCAGACATTCACGGTTTAGTGTATGAAAATAATAGCCTCTGATAAACACTTTACTGGGGGGAAAGAGCAGAAAGAATTAGTGGCTAATGCTGCCTGGAAGCATCAAGACAGATTCTCAGAAGAGAGGGCATTTGGGTTGGGTCTAGAAGACACCTGGAATCTCACCAGTCACTCCAGGTAGAAGGAACGCTCTACACAATGGCTCACAGGGTCTGAAGAATACGCTCAAGTTTGGGGAATGGCTGCAAGCAGCTGGGGTTAAGATGATGGGAATGGAGAAAAGGCTGGTAAGAGATGAGATCGGATAGGCTACCTGGGACCGGTTTTGAGAAAGACTTTGCATCCCATGTTATGGAGGTTGAACTTCATGCCAAAAAGCCGGGGTCATCAATGTGCCAGGACCATGATTTGTGCTTCAGAGTAATCTCTGGTGACAGTCATTAAACTGAGATGGAGGGAAGAGACTAGAGGCAGAAACACCAGTTAGAAGATAATTGCATTACTCTGGAAAAGAGAGGACAGGGATCCGGCTGTGGGAGTAGAGATGACAAAATTTGAAAACAATTTGGGGGGGGGGGGGGTGAGTCATTTGCATTAGTGGAACTGAGATTTCTACCGGGGGCTACAGAGCTGGTGGTGACATCACTTGCTGAGTTGGGGAGCTGAGCAGGAGGAACCAGGTGGCGCAGCCAGAGGAGAGAAGTCATCACCCGCGTCTTGCCTGAGCAGCATCCAGATGGATCGGGAGTACTGGAGGCACGTGGGTATTCAGTCCAGAGTTCAGAGGACGTGCCCTTCAGGTCATGGGTGTGGCTGTGGGTGTTAGGCCTATGCAGAAAGAGCAGAAGGACCACATAGAATGCTGGAGAAAGGAAAAAGCCCAGGTCAGATGCTAAAGAGAAGTCCGGAGGGATGACTATGTGAAGATACCGTTCAGCTTGGTAATTGTTAGGGCCTAACCCAGTTACCATCGTTGCATAACAAATTAGCCAAAACGTAGTGCTTTAAAACAACAACAGTCATTTCATCATCCCTCACTGCTTAGAACAGGGCTCAGCAGAGATTGGCCGTCCCTGTTCCCGGCCTCGCCGGGAAGTCTCTCAGGCTAGAGGCTGGAATCATCTGGACAGTTCGTCCATCACATGTCTCGTGGTTGATGCTGGCTGCTGGCGGAGGCCTTAGGTGAACTGGCAGCCAGGGCACCTGCACGCGGCCTCCCCACGTGGCTTCTGGGCTTCCTCGCAGCGTGGTAGCTGGATTCCAAGAGTGAGCATCTCAAGAGAATCAGGTGGAAGCTGTATTGCCTTTTGTAACCCGGTCTCGAGGGTCATATACCGTCGCTTCTGCCACAGTCACAGGCCAGCTCAGATGCAAGGAGAGGGAACGCCAACCCCACCTCTTTGGTAAAAGGAGTGTCAGTGGGACATTATAAGAAGGGCGGGCGGGATGAAAGGTCTTGTTGTGGCCATCTTGGAAAATACGATCTGCCACAGGATCTTCAGGTTTCAGGGCGAGGTGGGGGAAGAAGTCAGGCTGATATGGGTCCAGAGTATAGAGCGACCAGGAAGTGGAGAGAGCATGTCACGTGTTTGTCTAGGTAGTTTGGCATCGGGAGGACACAGGGAGCCTTGAGGAGGAAGAGTTGGAGGCAAATGTTTATTTTAGGAAGAGGGGGAACTTCAGTCTGTAGTCAGGGAGAGACTGAAGCGATTCGAGAAGAAAAATAATTGATGGAACAAGTTCCCTGAGAAAACCAGGAGAGACAGCGCGCCTCACTGTGGCTCAGGCCTCGGGCCCTGGAGGCAGATCGCCCGGGGTTCAGATTCCTGCTTGGTCAGTCATGACCGGGTGGCCTCGAGTAAATCACATTCCTCTTTTCACCTGAATTCCCCCACCTTTAAAACTAATAATAGAGCAAACCTTTTCAAGCTGTTATAAATATTAAAGAAGATAAAATATTGGGATGGTGGCTGGCACAGAGTGAATCGCTGACTTCGTGATAGCTACACATGGCTAAGTATCAGGACTGGGGCAGCATGGTGGGGGCGGGAGGGCTCTGTTCTCCACAAGGAGGAAGGAGTTATTCCTGGTGAGAAAACGGGGTACTTCAGAGACGAAAGCCAGGAAAAGGTAAAGTTTGAAGGCAAGGGGGATGGAATCTAGAGCCTTGGTGCCTCCACTTGCCTCTGTTTTGGTGTTGCATTAGGATTATTAGGGCACTTGACAAGACTGAGGGAGCTGGAGGGGGGCGGGTTGTGAGCTTGAGGAGGGAAGGAAAGGAAGCTGCTGACCTAGGGAATGGAGGGGGTGGGGGCAGGGCAGTGTGGCAGTGGGGAGGGGCATGGGAAATCGTAGGCCGGGTAAGAGTTAGGCTGCCCCTTGTGGGTCACTCCATGGAGGCAGAATAAGACCAACTCATAATCTCCTTCTTGGACACAGCTGTGAGATTTTCTCCAACAGGGTGACTGGTACCAGGGAAGAGGAATTAGGAATTTGGATTGACCCAGGTGCTCGGGTGGGAAGACCATAGGGGAGGGTGCTGAGAATGCTGAGAAGGCCACAAAATTTACCATCGCCAGTGCAACCCAAAGCCAATCTGAGAGGGAAGACAGGAGGGTATTGGCCTGGTGGCCAAGGGATGGGAGAAGAGGTGGAGCCTGGAGGTCCAGCGGACACAGGAGAGTTACATAAATGGAATGAAAGAGTGGGAAGATAGGAAACATTGGGTCAGGGAAGGAAACTTCCCGAGCTCATGGCTTTCACGTGCACACAGATCTTGGCCAGGGAAGAGCTGTCCACCCGATGTAATTTGCTGTGGCCCTTGACTACCTCCTAGGGTTCTGCCTTGACCTACTTCCTAGATGGCCTTTCTCATGAAGTCCCCACCCACCCAACACACACACACACACACACACACACACACACACACTCAACTCGGCCTCACTCGTATCCTCTTGAGTTCTGTGTTACTGAGATTCCTGGTTAGAGTGTCCCACAAAATCCCTGGTGGCTGCTAAAACTCACCGCAGGAAGAAAGAAAGGCTGCAGAGTGTGGACGATAGTAAAGGGGTCCTCCGGGGCCGAAGCAGTCACAGATACTGGCCATGCTGCGTGACCCAGCCCCTTGGCGCCCCTAAGATCTGGCATCTCAGTGTGTGAAATGGGGAGAGTTATTTCCATGTGAAATTTCCCACAGTCTTGTCACCTGGCACATCCTACCCTGGGTGGTGTTGACATAAAAACAACTTGAAAGAAAAACAAACCAAAAAAATGAGGAAGTTCACATTCATTAAAGCAAACATTTTCCCCTCCTTCTAAAATTAACTCTTTGACAAATCTTTCTTGGTGGTTGTGAAGAGAGGAGGGCAGGAAAAAAAAAAACACACACAGTATTCTTTGGATTCAGGGTACACTTTCCCGTCTATGGGGTTAGTAAGTTTCTAAAATTATGGAATTCATTGCATGACTTAAATAATAACTACGGTAATGAACTCTCCCATTTGATGGCTTACTGTGTTTTAGACACAGTGACAAGCACTTTTCCCATATTCCATTTAATTCTCACAACACTGCTCTGAGGTAGTTGTTAAAACTCTCAATTTACAGAGGAGGAAACAAAGCTTAGATTAAATAACTCAGGATGACACAGTAAGCGATCAAACTAAGACTTGAACCCAAGATAATCTGATCCCCTACCTCCGAGCCTACAATCATGATGGTACACGGAAAGTTTGGAAAAGAAGACAAATCATCCCCAAAGTACCATTGTGGCGACATAGTGTTTGGGTGTCTTTTCATCTTGCCTTTTTACGTGTTTTAATTTATGTGCATGTTTGTGAGTATGAATCTATGTAATTATCATAGACTGCTTTGAGCAAATTTCCCTCCTCCTTCCAGTTAACATTATGCGACGTTCCTTTTCCCCTGGTGCTATCTTGTCTTCCTAGCCATCATTTTTAATGTATTCATAGTTTCATCTGGTAAATGCACCACAATTTATTCTTATCAGCTCCTTGTAGCTGAAGGTTTCGATTTTGGTATTTGCCCTTGTGCCGCTATTCTGAGGCATACCGTGTTTTTCCCGTGCATATAGTGTTTATGATCACTTCCTTCACTTAGAGGCGGAATCGCTGAGTCTAGGCATAGGAACATTTTTATGGATCTCAGTTTGTATTTACCAAATGCCTTCCCAACACACTTGCATTAATTGACGTTGTCATGGGCAACAATTGTACCACACCCTCAACGGCACGAGGTAAGATTTGGGGTGATTTGATTGGAGGGAAATGCTACCTCATTACTTTAATTTGCAGCTATTGCCTTACTAATGAGGCCATGGCATTCTTCTAAATGTTGGTGAACTGGTTATGTTTTCTCTTTGGTGAATTATCTGCTCACGCTCTTTGCCCATTGACTTCTTGGCAACCGAGCGCTTTTCTTTTCTCCCCATTTTCTGATCTCTACGTAAGAAAGAACGTTGCTGCAAGTATTTTATTAACGTTTTGTGCATATATATATATATATATATACATACATAGAAACAAATATTTTTAACTGTGAAGTTAAGCTGGTTGGTCTTTTTCCTTTCTGGACTGTTCTGTCATTTGAACTCATAGAAAGTTCTCCTTCCCCCTGAGACTTGCTAAATATATACTTCTATTTCCTTCTGCTTTTTCTATTAGATTTAAAAAAAAACAAACACATGTCTCTCTTCTATCCACGTGATATCCTTGTGTGTCTATAATGAAAGGGGGTGACCAACTCTAAGGAAGACCACCAGCCCAAGCTTGAGCAATGAAATTCATAGATAATCCACCACCAGCACCATCGCGAAACAGAAACCAACTAATCTTTTCGAATTATTCCTCTGCTAAATCTTTCCAAAGAACTGATAGATTATGTCATAAAATTGACTGGGGAAAGTTTATTTCCCTTGTCCAGCCTTTGGGTGAAGGGCTGATAAACTGGGAAATGACTCAAAGGAGAGCAGACAAAGGGCCTAGGTAGCCCATAAACCGGTCAATAAACCCTCCTCTCCCCACTGATTGACAGGTACATATGCGGCTCCAAGCACCGAGGCGGGAACTCACTGGGATGACAGAGGCTGGTTGTCAGCCTTCACTTTCCTGGGCTTCTCTGCAGAATTTGCTACCGTTGGCCAGTTTCCAGGTCCGCCTCTTCCTGGAATGTGTCTTTGACCTTCTTTGTTTCTCTCCCCATTCACTTGCCTTGGACGAATTCATCTGCTCACATGGCTTCGGTTCCCACCTACCTACTAATGATGGCAAAACCCACGTCTCCATCCCTCCAGCCACGCACAGGACATCCCTCCGGAGGTGGCCACCTGTGTTTCTGATCCCGTGGACCCCGAATGAGCCCACCATCCTGCCCTATCACCACCCCCAAAATAACCTCTTTCATGTCTTTCTGTCTCTTGGACACATTGGCTCAGGGAAGGGCCTCACTCTCCATCTGTAAAGGAAGAACCTTGGCGTCAGACACCCCTGACTTTCCCACGCTTTCCAGTGTACCCCTTCCAACCTCTCAAATCCTTCTTTGCCCATTTTATGCACGTGGCACTGCCTCCTTGGTTTCACCGCCACGTGGACTAGTCTTCAGACCAGCCTCCTCTCCCTGCCTTCAGGAATCCCTCAGGGACTTGCCTTGGCAAGATACACAGGGCCTTTTGTGATTGGGTCCCCATCTTCTTCCCCCTTCTTATTTCTTTCCCCTCTTTCACTGGTATGCCACACAGTAGCCGGGTGACCGCGACTCCTCCGACTATACCATGATTTTGCACGTGCTGTTCTTACAGCCTGGAATGCCTTCTCCTGCCCTGTGGTCCTCATCTCCAAGCCTTTGCTGGTCTTCGGGTCTCCTTGGCCATCCCATGCCTGGACTTCACGTGCATGCTGTGAAGGGAGACATGAGACCCGGATGCTACCGGCCTGCCACTATCTCACCCCCTTGGAGCTCATCTTCGGGAACAGACCCATAATCTGCTGTGAGGTTCCCTCTAATGAAGGGAATGGTTGGTCTAAATCTAGGTCAGAAGTCTGGATAGAGTCTTCTTTTGCTTTTGAGGGCTTATTTGGGGGCTGTCTATTTGCGAGAAAGCCAAGATGAAAGTACATTTGATTTCCATTTCTTGAAAAAGAAAACTCACGTGTGTTTCGTGCTTCACACTTGGATGCTCTTTAGTATTCTTTGTAAGATTCTTTCTCCGGGGTGGCTTAGCTGAGCTGTGTGGCTCTCACATAAGCTGCGGGGCCAGACCTGCGTTTGCATGCATAATAAGAGCTGCCTGTCTGCCCCGGTCTCCCCAGCAGGCAGCTTGCTTGGGAGAAAGCTCGGGCTGCCCATGTAGATGTGGGTGGCATCTTCCCAGCTAGGAGGGCACCTGACTGCTCAAAACAGCACAGTTCCTGAATACCATTGTGGCCCCCACTCGGCCAAAGTGGGCCGGCGGGTCTGGAAACCTTGAACGCTCACTCATGTGGCATTTATTGGGCACCTGCTACGGTGCAGAGCTTTGGAGATCCCTGTCTTAGTTTGGGCCGGCCCCTCCCTCCCCCCCCCACCCCAAAGCAGACCCCGAGACAAGGTCTAAGAGACACAGATCGTTTACTCAGGAGAATATATAGGAGGCACGAATGAGGGAATGGCCAAAGCGAGTCAGCAGGGGAAGAAAAGCCAATGACGGGTGCTTTAACAAGCAAGTTACTGCCGTGGGCAATGGGGCGCAGTCTCCCTGGGGACTTTCTGAGGCATGGCGTGGAACCTGCTGGGAATCCTATCTCCAGAGGCCAGGAAGCCTGGGGCATCAATCCACCAACACTCATCCCTAGGGCCATTAGCTCCTCTGGCCCCAGGCGAGTGCCTGCTTGCAGCACAGCCAGTCCCTCAGGTGGCCCGGAAGCCAGGACAGGCAGGCTCTTCAGGTAGGAGGTTGTCACTGGACCCTGAAGCTGCGCACCGAGGCCGTGGGCAACTCAGGTGGGTCAAGGCGGTGCAAGGACAGGGCATCAACAGGGTGCACTACAGATGGAGAGACGAATCAGGCATGGCACCTCGGCCCTCAAAGAGCTCACCACCTTGTGGGAAAGACAAACAGGCCAACAGTCTACCCATCGGCTGCCCGGACAAGCCTTGGCTCAGAGATCTACACAAACCGCACGGCGGCGTGTAGCTCGCCCCGGGCCGGGAGAGTTGGAAGAGGAGTGACATCTTCCAGGAGCGCGTGCTCTTGGGTCGAGGCTTGAAGGATGCATGTTCCTCAGGTACAGAAAGAGGAGCAATGCGCTTCGGGGAAGCCCTGAGCATGCGGGGCTTGTGCGGTGAAGCGCAGGCTGCGTGGTGTGGCCAACGCTCTGGCGGCTTTACAGGGAGCAGGAGACCCGGCCAGAGTGTGGGCCGGGGCCAGATTGTAAAGGAACTCGATGACGCCGGGAGGCATTTGCATTGCAGCCCCCAGGAGGCAGTGGGGGGCCCATCAGTGTTTAAATAGTGACATGTTCCGAGCTTTAGAAAGCTCACTCAGAGAGGAGCTTGGAGGGTGGGTTGGATGGTGACAGGTGAAATTGGAGCCCAAGGATCATGATTAGGAGGCGTGTCAGTCAGGCTCTGGGAAGGAAACAGATGGCATTCTCGGAAGAAATGGAAGATTTCCCAGACAGCAGAGTTCCATGGCTACAGGAGAGGGCCACTGGACAGGAGCTGGGGGCTTAGGTAGAGGAAAGCAGCCGGGGCCAAGCTGGCCCGGGCAGGAGAGGCGAGGGAGCCCAGGGAATGAATTCTCCCATGTCCCGGCCTCCCACTCTCTTACCTCCCGCCAGAGATGCCCATTGGTTAAATCCAACCTGAAGCTGGATGGCAGCTTCCCAGGGGATGCATCCCGCAGAGGCCAGCCTTTCAGGGCTCAAAGCGGGGTGGAGAAGCCAAAGGGTGAGTCTGGAGGAGCAAACAGAGTATCCCAGCCCACGAGGTCCCTGCAATTGGCCGGGCCAGAGATGACAGCAGTGAGGTCAGTGTTGAGGGGTCTGTGGCACCTTGCGGTGGAGGTGGTGAACGATCTAAGGGCACCGAGCTTAAATTCCTGTCACCGAAAGGATCATTTCTTAGGTGCTGATCTCCTTCTGATGAGCACATAACTTCTGAGAGGGGTGAGGCTTTGTCCGTAATGTACCTTTCACTTCAGTGTTAAATGCAGTGTCAGTAGAGCGTGGGGGCGGAGCCTGGATGAATCTTAGGGAAGAAGGCCCCCGTGGGGAGGAGCCACCACAGATTTCCACGGAACCATATCGGAAGCTTGGTAGACAAAGGGCAGCAGGAGGCGAGGGACACGGCACAACCTGGCGCCGAAAGGCTAAGGAACGGCCCTGGAGGAAGGGCCCTGGAGGAAGGCTTAGCCTGGGCTACAAGTGCCAAGGACTGATCTGTCCAGGAGTCCGTAGGATCACACAGAAAGAGGCCAGCTTCAGGAAGACCCGCCACGGTACGCACACAGCGCTTGCCGCCACACACGGGGACAGTATGCAAACATAGCCCCTCGGTGTCCATCTGGTAGGGCTGACATAACAAAGTACACAAACCGAGCGGCTTACACAAGAATGCATTGTGACACGGCCCTGGAGGCCAGAAGTCCAAAATCAAGGTATAGGGGGGCTGTGTTTCTTCTGAGGGCACAGGGAAGATCTGTTCCAGGCTTCTCCCCTGGCCTCCGATGGCTCCTTGACTGTGGCAGTGTAAGTCTAATCACATGATGTTTTCCCTGCGTGCATCCATCGCTGTGTCCAAATTCTCCTTTTTCGTAAGGACGCCAGTCTTAGTGGATTGAGACCCACATCAATGACCTCATCTTAACTTAATCATCTGGGAAGACCCTCCTTCCAAATGAGGTCCTGCGGGTAAGGACATATCTTTTGGGGGGGATGCCGTTTGACTCACAACACCCACCCCCAACACTCACGTGGAGTTCGTGTGACCCAAAGGCCCAGGGAATCTTAGGGATATTGAGAGCATTATCTCAGCGGTCCTCCTGAGGGCCACGGACCGGAGGGCTGACATGAGTCCACAGGGAGAGGAGTCCTTCCTGGAGAGTTCCAAGAGAATTTTTTAAAACACACACAAAATACAGGCATAGAAATCCCCACTTGAATTTCAAATATCTGGAAACTGCAGAGGTAACACGGTATTGTTCGCGAGGTGCTCGAGTCGTGCCAGTGTCTAGGTTGGATTCCCACCCAAGCCGACCCTGAAACAAGGATCTAAGCGCAATAATTGGTTTGGGAAGTGATCCAGGAGGCACTGGGAGGGGCGGAGCAATGAGAGAGGGAAACGGGAAAGCCAGTAGAGGGTGAGCTAATAAGCATGTTACCGCGGTGGGCAATTGGTGCCCGGTGGGGGGCCCCTGAGAGACGGAGGGGAGCGTGCCTGGTGCCTGGGTGTGGAAGCTGGGGTTTTTATCCGTGACCTCCCATATGTCACTGGTGGAGGGCCCCCCCTCACAGGGCCAGAGGAAACCCTCAGGCAGGAAGATGGAGAAGCCACTTGCTGAATGGGAGCTGACTGCGGTTCATCTCCAGGATGAGTCCAGGCCAGCGGGTGGGGCCCCAATAGCTTCTGCTGGCCCCAGGCCTGGTACTGGAACCTCAGCACAGGAACGTGGAGTAGGTTTTATGACCGTCATGTTGCAGATGAGGAAACTGAGGCCCAGGAGATTTAAAAGCATTCTAAAACTCACCGGTTAGTAAGTGGTTTATCCAGGATCACAACCCACTTGTATGGATCAGCCTACTCATTTTTTTTTTTTTTTTAGAGGGAGAATGAGACACAGTGAGGGAGTGAGTGGGGGAGAGGTGCAGAGAGAGAGAGGGAGAGAGAATCTTAAGCAGGTTCCACACTCAGTGCGGAGCCTGACACGGGGCTCAATCCCACAACCCTGAGATCATGACCTGAGCTGAAGTCAAAGAGTCAGACGCTCAACTGACTGAGCCACCCAGGCGCCCCTCCACCAGTCCTCTTAACCACAAACTGTATAGCTGCTCGACTAGTATGAGTTTTGTGTTATGTTTCCCTAAAAAAGATGAGGCTTGTTTTTCTGAGTTGGGTCGGGAACTAATGTTGACACAAAGCAGAGACGCGGTGACCACCCCCCCCCCCCCCCCCCCCCCCCCCCCCCCCCCCCCCCC
>NC_064817.1:33049733-33058281 GCF_023721935.1 Panthera uncia
GTTGACACAAAGCAGAGACGCGGTGACCACCCCCCCCCCCCCCCCCCACCCGGCAGCCAGGCGACACCTGCATCGCCAGACTTTTGAATGTGAGCCTAATGATTTTGCATTTCTGCAGACAGTGCCCTGAGATGTGTTTCTGAGATGTGCTGGAGGGGAGAGGCCCCCGCCCAGACCCCTACCGAGGCCTGTGGGGGCTTGTGGCTCGCTGTGAGGAGCCAGGCCCGAGGGAGCCACACCCAAGTCCCCACTGGCACCCATGTGCCCCCCCACCTTTGTGAGCTCTCTGTTTTCCAAGCTTGCGGCTGCCCCCCCGCCTTCCCAGCTGTTCGCCAGGCCTGGGGTGGCGGGGGAGACCCTGCCGAGGGGCCGCTTAAGTTTCTCACCACCTACCGCTGCGATGACATTCTCCCCTGGTTGGCGTGGAGTGACAGTGATAGATTAAACGCGCCAATTAAATTAGATCCTATTTTAAAGAGCTTGAGCTGGATTTACTTTTAATTATAGTGCTGTGCTCGCTGATGAGGTATTGTCGAGGACTTAACAATTGCTTGATTGTGCGTCCGAGTGCTCAGAGCGCCGTTTCTGGGGATAACCCAGAGGAAGGGAGACACAGGCAAGGAGGGAGAGAGAGAGGAAGATGACCCATCTCCACTGACAATCCGTGTCTCTTCCTCTCGTTTTCTGCTTTCTGCATCCCACGTTACCTAGGGATCGAATGAGCCCAGTGCAGGGTAGAGAAGCAGGCCAGTGGCTGTGGAGTCACACTGGCTCGGGGCCCCCATCCTGCCTCTGCCCCTCTTGACTGACTGTGTCACCCAGGATCAGGTAACTAACCTGTCCTGTGTGTTTCCCCTCAGTGATTCATTGATTCGCCTCAACAAGAATTTACTGAGCTTCTAGAATGCTCTGGCACTGTTCTAGGTGTTGGAAACGAGGCGGCGAACAAACCAGGCAAAATCCTCTGTCCGATGGGGCTCCCGTTCTAGTGGTGGGGCTGCAGGGGAGGCAGTAACAAGCAGGGTAAAGGCATGAGGGCGGAGACCCTATTTTAGACAGCGGTCAGCGAAGGTCTCTCCGAGGGTGGCGTTGGAGCAAATTCCTGAAGCAAGCAAGGGACCGGGCCGTGTGGATATCTGGAGGAACAGCATTCTAGACCAAGGGAGGAGTGAATGCAAAGGCCCTCTGCCCCATCAGGTGATGTCCCCGCTGCCCTCTAGATCCTCTGCCATGCCCCCAGCTAAGCCCTGTCCATGTGGCCACCTCTCTCTGCCTCGAGAGAGGCGGGTCCTTTTTGTTAATGTTTATTTTTGAGAGAGCGCACATGAGTGGGGGAGGGGCAGGGAGAGAAGGACAGAGAGAATCCCAAGCAGGGCCCACACTGTCAGCACAGAGCCCGAACCGGGGTTCAAACTCGTGAACCGTGAGATCCTGACCTGAGCCGACGTCAGATCTTCAACCGACTGAGCCACCCAGGTGCCCCGAGAGAGGTGGATTCTTAAGTCTTTGTGACCACCCTGCTGGGGTTCTAGTGGCTGGAGACACCGACCTACATACTTGTCTGGCTCAGGGAGGGAGCGCAGTCCCTGGGCACTGATTGTGTGACACATCCTGGCAGTCCCCTTTGAGGACACTACTTGCGGGGACCCGCCCGTTTGTCGTCATGGGAAAGAAAAGAAAGTTCAAAAGCCCACGAGCCAAGCTTACACGTGCCTTGGGCCACAAGTCCAGATGCTTCGATTTCGGTTCCTGCTTTGCCGACCATGTACAAATCACGTGAATCGGAGCAGATCTCTTGCCCCTCTGAGCTTCAGTTTCGTTGTCTGTAAACTATAAAAAGCGTCCATTGGACGGTGCCTGTGGTAGCTTGTAGCTTCAGATGGGGGGGCAGGGGGCAAGACTTGGAGAATTGGAATCATAAAGAGGAAGAAGGGAAGACCCTAGGAAAAGGTCAGAGAGAAGCCCCTGGGCATCGAGAGTTTTCAGAAATCTTTGTCATGAGCTTCGAGGTGACAGGCCCATCGGTGGCTGGGGTGGCACAGAAGTTCTTGCCCTGACCCCGTTTGGGTCCCCAGAAGCAGAACTGAGACAAAAGGAGTCAGGGGCGAGCAGTTTATCTGGGAGGTGACCCCCAGACACACCGAGAGGGAGAGTGGGGAGGTCAGACGGGGCGTCACCAAGCCGGCTGCCATTGCGGGGGGGGGGGGGGGGGGGGGGGAGCATTGCGAGTCCTTGTAGAACAGGTGCCTCAGACTTGCCCCGCCCGAGGGCAGGGAGCCGGGCATTTATACAGCCAGTCCCGTCGCTCAGTGGTGGAGGGTTGCTCTGGGGCACCGGGAGGGGTGCGGGCCCTCAGCGGCATCGCGCAAAGTGCACTTCTAGGCTTGGGGGAGCCCTGAGGTAAAGGAACGAAGGACCCAGTGGCGGAAAGTTGAGTGGCCTTCGCTAAAGTGAACACGGTGCGACTCTCACAGCGGGACGCATGCAGCCCCCGAAACAGCCATGCTCAGAGAGTGGACGAGCCTGGCAGATGGAGGGGCCGGCTCTATATGACGCCCCCTGCAGGGGACGCTGTCCCCCGACTGGCAGGGGAGTGGCTGGTGGAGTTGCCATGGCAACCGGTGCGCGCCCACCCAAGGACCCCCTGGTGATGGAAGAGACTGAGTGGAGACCAAGATTCCAGGGGGTGCGTCTCTATGGCAGCTGGCCAGAGCCAAAGAAAATAGGTTTTCCTTACTCTTGACATTCTAGTTGTGACCCATATTACACACATGCGCACACGTACACCCTCCTCCCCAAGCTGGTTGGGGCCCGGGGAAAACACCTGTCATAATGTTGTGCCGACTTGCCGTGTAAGCAGGAACAAGTGGGTGTCTCTGTTTTCCCCGCCACAAAATGATTCAGATGGTACCGGTTCCTTGGCCTCCATCGTGGGAGGCGGCAAGGGCTGACGTAAGAGCGTCTGGGAGGCAGTTGGAGCGTCTTGAAAGAAAGAGGTTGTCAAGAATGCCTGCTATGAAATGCTAAAGTTTTCCTTTTTTTTTTTTTTTTTTTTTTTTAAACTTGAAACCTTATGAGTGTTCACACTGCATGTAAGAGATTCCAAACCAGCAGCTGTTCTGAGACACGGAGCCGTCCAGAGCCACTGACCACACTAAGTTAAGGTAAAGAAAGAAAGAAAGAAAGAAAGAAAGAAAACGAAAAGAAATCCGAATGAAAAAGATGTGCTCCTGACTTGTGGCCAGATTTCAGGTTGGATCTTAAAAGCTTCCTCTCTGGCCAGCTTCCTGCGCTGACCCCCAGGCTCACTTAGCTCTGGGCTGCTGTGTATTCCTTGCCATTAGATATTGAAAACAGGAAATTAAGGGGCCTGTCGGGGGATGGTAAAGCTTGAAACAGCTTCAGAGAACAAGCTGATGAAGTCATAGATCTTATCTCCCTGCCTTTTCCATGTCAGGTTTCTTTAAAGATAAGGTAGTGAATCAAAATGTTGTTTCCAAAGATAACCAGATGAGAGAAATGCCTAGATCCTGTGCACGTGCATGTAAAATGCGATTACAGGACCATTTCCCCATGTTGGTCCCTGAGGGCTGGGGGGTGGGGAGCGGGGGAAGGGATGCAGCTTGGGAGGGAGGCGGCAGCTAGCCACCGGGCCTGGTGTCATTGTTGTGGGTGATGATGTTTTCCTTGTCCATGCTGGTTTATTAAGGCAGGGCTCAAGCCAGAGGGGACACCGTTGGCCTGTGGCCAGGCTGTGCCACAGAACTACATGAAGGTGACTGCCAGGGGCTGGAGGAAAGGGGAAAATGTGTGTGTGCGTCCTGCCTATAGGAGCAGATGCACGTCCAGCAGGAACACCGGCTCCGTGGGCATATTCCTAAGGGCTGGGTTCCCCGGGCTGGGCTGCCACGGGCAGTAGTGTTGCAGTGACAGTGGCTTGAAATAGGCCAGGAGGACGAGCGTGAGATGGGGGGTGAAAGCAAGAAGGCATCCGACCTGGCCTCTCTGGGCTGAGAGGGAAGCCCAGCCCGATGAGCCGTCAGTGCTGATGTTGAGGGGTGCAGGGAAGGTGGGAAGCAGGGCTGGGGTGACTCAAGGGTACCAGAGACCTTAGGGTGGACTAAGGACACAGGCCTTGGGACCAGCAGACTTTGGTCCAAATCCAGTTCTGCCCCAGGCATGTGACCCAAGCCTTGGATTTTGGTGGGTCTTTTTTTTTTTTTTTTTTTTTGCTGGTGAAGTTGGTCAATGCGTGTATCGTTATGGAGATTAAACAAGTTAACTTTTCAAAAAGGGCTTGAGGCTGTGAACTGTGCAGGGTGCTGTGTGAGGAGGTATTTATGTAGTTCCAGCAAAACTGTGCTGGGGGGGGGGGGCGCTGCCAGGTTAAAGGGAAAAACACAAAGGAAAACACACTCAGCTTATTTATGAAACAGCTTCTATGGCCTTTTGGTGAACCTCGAGAACAATTTACATCTGGCAAAGCAAAACTGCGATGAGCAAGAGATTCTGGGTTTTGTGAACTGTTTGGGACAGCCCACTGGGAAAGGAGGCCCCTTGACTCTCTTAAGCAGTAGACACCTGGCCTTGGCCCTGCCCCACCCTGCCATGGGTGATGGATGTGGGTCAGGCCCTACAGAGGCCAGGCTTTCCTCCTGAGGCAATTAGCAAAGAGGAACTTGCAGGAAATGAAGTAAGACCAAGGGGTCTATGGGGTAAGAGGGACTAGGGAGGGATGACAAGGATAATACAGCAGCAGTCGGGGCAGGAAAGGTTGTACAGTACGCAACCTGCACAGCTGTACATAGGAGCCTGGGAGTGGGGTGTGAGAAGAAACAGAACAAATTAAAGAAGAAAAAAGGTGACAGGCAGGGCAGCAGAGTGGGACTCAGGGGACAGCTGCTCCAGGTTTGATTTCATGGGCAGCCCAAGAGAACTGAAGGACTGCTGCTTTTGGAGTTCTTTCTTTGGCTCAAAAGTTTAGCGTAAATGAAGCAGCACAGGCTATATAGGCCATGCGCTTGTCTCCAAAGCAGGAAAAAGAGCAGATGAATTGTATCCCAGAGACAGGGACGCAGCAGATGAGTTTACTGCCCTCTGCCCCCCACCCCCCCCCCCTGCCCCTCTCCTGGGAGCACCAGCCTGGAAGGAAAGTTCCTCCAAGTACCCTGCCATCTCTGTTCATGGGCCCCATGTTCCCCACCTCCCCCTATCCCCCAGGCCCTGGGGAGCTCGCTTTTGAGTTGGGCAGAGCTTCCTATGTTCACATTCACAGGTGGCTCTTGGCCTTTATTTTTTTTTTTTTAATTTTTTTTTAACGTTTTTATTTATTTTTGAGACAGAGAGAGACAGAGCATGAATGGGGGAGGGTCAGAGAGAGGGAGACACAGAATCTGAAACAGGCTCCGGGCTCTGAGCTGTCAGCACAGGGGCCCTATGCGGGGCTCAAACTCACGGACCGTGAGATCGTGACCTGAGCCGAAGTCGGCGCTCAACCAACTGAGCCACCCAGGCGCCCCGCTCTTGACCTTTAAAACCCGCTTCCAGATGAGGCCTTTGAATGGCATTCCCAAGCACTCCCGGGGGCCAGGCTCTTCTGGGTGCGGGGGGCGTGCTTGGGAACTTTAACACCCAGCTCAGGACACCGCCACCACCCATGTCCGGAGGGAGCCACGATGGCTCTTCAGTGTGAGGAGCAATGGGCTCCAACCTCTTCGTCAGTGATTCTCATCCCCACCCCCAAAACTTCCCATGAGCATCACCAGGGGACCTGCACAAATTCTGTGCCCACTTTCCATCCTGAACCAATGGAATTAGAATCTCGAAGCATGGGGCCCGGGCATCTGTAGTTTTTAAAAGCTCTTCCAGGTGATTGTAACAACAACGGTTGAGAAATTCTCTAGGAACTTCCGTGACTCCAAGTAGCAAATCACATTGCTTCTCTGGGCCTCAGTTTACCCATCAGCGAAACCGGGGAAATTGGGCTTTGTAGTCCTGTTAGTTCTAAGATTCTGCAAGTCTGCGACTGAGGAGTAGGTAAAACACCTGTATACCTATATGCACGAGTACGTAGGCACTCAACACACACACACAGGCCACACATTCCTTTCCTGATCTGCTCTGCAACCTTCATCTTGCCGCTCCCAACGTAAGAAATCCTTGAGCTCAACTACCCGCACCCCCTTCCTTCCCAAAAAGGGCTGTCAGAAAATTCCAGAAACATTTTAGGTAGAAGACCAAAGTCAGAAGTTCTGGGTCAATAACAAAAGGGAGAGTTTGCTAAGAGAATGGAAGGGGTGGACATAGGTTCCCAGATTGGAAGTGGCCTGGAGGTCGCCTCCTACTCCTCTGATTGATCCTGAAGAAAGTAGTCTCTGCAAGGTGGAGTTAGTTGCCTAAGGTCACTCAGGTAGTTGGTGGCAGAGCCGGGACAGATTTAGGACCCAAGTGTGGTCACAGGACTTTCTGCATCAAGATGAGTCCAAACGTGGCTTAAAATGCATGTTCCTGGGCTCCACCCCAGATCTAATGTGTCAGATTCTGTGTGTGTGTGTGTGTGTGTGTGTGTGTGTGTGTGTGTGAGGAGGGTAGGAATCTGATTTTTAAAAAAAACATTTTTTTAATGTGTATTTATTTTTGAGAGAGAGACAGAACGTGAGCAGGGGAGGGTCACAGAGAGGGAGACACAGATCTGAAGCAGACTCCGGATCTGAGCTGTCAGCACAGAGCCCGACACGGGGCTTGAACTCACGAACTACAAGATCATGACCTGAGCCGAAGTCAGATGCCTAACTGACTGAGCCACCCAGGCGCCCCAGGAATATGATTTTAAATCTGCTCCCCTGGTGAACCCAGAATGTTCTGCACTCTACCACTTTGATAGCAAGGAAACTGACGTGGTGCACCAGAGGCCAAGTGGCCCAGTGCCGTCTCTGCCCTTTCCCGTCAATCCTGAAACCCGGGGCAAGTGTTAAACTGCTAAGCCTTGGGGGCTGGAGATGCTCAGTGCACATCCCTCTCTCCTGGACAGCTGGGTGGCTCAGTGGCCCGGAATAGGGAGGCAGTAATGGGAGGAGACTGATCCAACTGTGCCCCAAACCCGGTGCCTGACTGGATGGCCTAAGGCCAGCCACGTGGCCATTACCTCAGGCTCTCCCCGTCCAGAAGCCCACCAGAGGAGCAGCCGCCCTGAAGGGAATCCCAGTCAACATCTGCAGCCCAGCCTGTCAAGGACGGCAAGGCTAGTCCAGGGGTCCAGATGTGACACGGGCAAGACTGGCTTGTAGCCCAAGTCAGATGGGATGTCATTGACTGTTCTGTGGCTCAGCAGATGTTAGATCTGCTGTTTTCTGACCCCGTCCCCACTGCAATCTGTCAGTGAAACTTTAAGCTCAAGGGCCCACGCCGCACCAGGCTTTGTTTGCAGAAGAGGGAGTGGCCATAATAATCACGGGTGGCACGAGCTAAGTGCCTGTCGTAGGCCAGGCTCTGTGCTGGGTACTTTACAGGCATTTCCTTGTTGGATCCATATGGGTGTGGTAGGCAGGATAATATCCCTCCAGAGATGTCCGTGCCCAAATCCCCGGAACCTATGACTTTGTGGGTGTGATTAAGTTATGAGCCTTGAGATGGGGAGATTAACCTGCCTTGGCCGGGTGGGCCCAATGCAATCACAAGGGTCCTTAATTGGGAGAGGCGGGAGGGTCAGAGTCCGAGGAGAAGAGAGGATGGAGGCAGATCAGCGACAACCCCAGATGCTACAGTGCTGGCTTCGAACATGAAGGAAGGGGCCACGCGCCAAGGAATATAGGGGACTTCTAGAAGCCTGGAAAGCCAGGAATCAGATTTTCCCCCTCTGGCCTCCAGGAGGAACACAGTACTGCCAGCAGCTTGATTTTAGCCCAGTGAGACCCGATTTGCAATTCTGACCACCCCCCCCCCCACCACGAACTGTAAGAGAATAAGCTTGTGTTGTGTTAAGTCACAGTTTGTGTTCTTATATCAGCAATGGGAAACTCATATAATAATTACTCCTACTTCAGAGATGAGACAGTGGGAGCCTCGACGATTAATCTCTCTGCCTCCTTGGTTCCTGACAGGGTGACTTCCCACTTCTGCTTTGTACGGTTGTAAATGTTTCTGTAGCCAAGGTGGCCCCCTTTGTCTCTGTGCCTCCCAGTCGTAGCACAGTGCCTGGCCATGGTGAGCCCCACGCTAACGTTGGTTGAAGGAGTAAGTGAATAACGGGTAAACCCACGGTCACCCCCACGGGCCCACAGCCTGGCTGGTCAGGATTTCAAGGAGCGTGCCTAGAGCAGAATCCTACCGTTTTATTGAAGGACCTGGATGGGAAGGGACGGGGAAGGGCAAGAGGAAGGACAGAGGGAGATGAAAGGAGGTAGGGAAAAGGAGGGAAAGCAGGGGAAGGGGGACTCAAAGGGGAGAGGGAAGGAGGGAGGAAAGGAGGAGGGAAGAGAGGGGAAGGAAGAGGTTGCGGGAAGGGAAGGGAAGGGAAGGGAAGGGAAGGGAAGGGAGGGGAGGGGAGGGA
>NC_064817.1:33058681-33061460 GCF_023721935.1 Panthera uncia
AGGGAAGGGAAGGGAAGGGAAGGGAAGGGTAGAGGAGGCAGACAGGGAAATGAGAAGGAAAAAGAGGCTGTTCTTAAGAGCCAGGAAAGCTCACTAGCCGCACAGAGAGCATCTAGTTCGTGGCCTTCCCTAGCGATTAGCCTGAAGCCAAAGGTTCCAGTTGAACTAGCAAGGATGCAAAGCGCATGCAGCAAGCCAAGTTCTATCACCCGGGGAGGCATGTCTCCACATGGAAGAGCACAGCCACGGAAGGCCAAGGAGACTTTGTTATCCAGTGGAAAGGTGTCGCAATCCAGATGAAGCATTTCCAAAACCAGGAGGACTTGAAATGTAGCCCGCGGTTGGTGCGCGCCAACTCACCGAAGCATCCCCCACCCCCGTCACATGCACTCGAACCTGCTCTCCCGGACCGTACAAGGATAAAGCCTCAGCTTCCCTTCTCCATCTTTCCATCCCCCCCTCCCCCCCATGCTGCCCTCCTCCCTTATCTGCCCTGGCTTCTCAAGCGTTTCCTAGGGACCCGGCTGGGCAGCTTATTCCCAGTGCCCTGAGGTGAACCTCTTCACTGGCCTGCGACCGGGAGCCTCCTTACAGCCCGGGATTGGTCAGGACGTGACTGGTGAAGCCGTTTGTAGAAATGCGGTCGCCCGGCGTATCCGTTGAAAGCAAAGGCCACTCTGCTTCACACAGTCCCTGGGGGATTCAAACCCACGGAGAGTTCGGTCTCCCTGATAATAGAGGCTCTGATTCTTCGGTTCAGGGTGGGACGTGGGCACAGAGTGCTTTTGACGCTCCCCCGGTGACTTTAACGGGCGGCCAGGGCTGAGACGCTCCTGTCTTGCAGCATCACCCACGGCACCCACGTGCAACCACCAACTATGGGAAATGGAAGAAACAAATCAAAGGACCATGTGGGAAGTGTTTGTAGGTCAGGCCTGGAAGGAAGACACCTCCCTTCTGTCTCTCTCTCGTTGGCTGGAAGTCGGTGACATGGCCACCTTTCACCCCCCGGGGGCAGCTGGGAAATGCAACCCATCGGAGTGCCCGGGAACAAAGCAAAATGGGTTAAGGATCGTGTAGCTGGTCTCTGCCCATGCAAGGCCATTGCCGTCCCTGAAGTATGATCTTAAGCTTAAAGAAAACATGTCCGTTCTCTCCGCGTTTGCTTGTTTTGTATGACACAAAGGGTTTGGAATCTAACGGAGTGAAAAGCTTTCGAAGTCCCTCAGGGAGTTAATGGCACAGCCTTCTATTGAGATAATCTGACTGGGAGGTCATGAGTGGGACCATGTCCGTTGGTCCCCGAGCTGAGCCAGGGGGATAGCTGTGGAACTACTGGATGGGAGGGAAGGCATGGTGGAGAGAGGGGGGGAGAAGGGTATGCTAGAACGTGACGTGAGAGGGAAGCCTAGGCAAGGCAGAACAGAGCCCGGGGGGCAAAAGAAACAACTATAAGGAGAGAGGAAGGGGAAGGGCCCTGGCTTCAGAAATGGGTGAGCCACACCCAGCTTCTGCCTTCAGATGCTCCTAGGCTCGAGGGAGAGGGCTGGGGTATGCGTACAGGGACTTCACTTAGATGGCGGTTGGATCGGGACGGGTGACGGGGGCTCCTGCTCAGCCTGGTCTTTCGTGCCACGACTGAGGGGGACAGAAGAAACGCGCATGAGGGGAAGGGAGGGAACAGAATGCTTCTCTGCTGTTGCTGGTCTGCCTGAGCTGTTTACACTCTGGGCGACTCACATCAGTGAGATGCCCTTGCTTGGGACCTGAAGACGCACAGAAAGCATCCGTCTGAGGACTGAGCCACAGCCGCCCGCTGACCAGAACGTGTATGTTGCCCTTTGGTTTTTGCACCTCAGAGCAGATTAACGGAGAGAGAAGTGATTCGGAAAAGAGTCTGGAAAGCTCCATGAGGACTAACTTGAAAGGGGAGCTGTCCTTAATTGGGTACATATCTTAGTTTGGGCTGCTATAGCAAGTTCCCACAGACTGGGTAGCTTAAACAACAAACCTTTATTTCTCATGGTTCTGGAGGCTGCAAGTCCAAGGTCAGGAGGTCACTCTGGTATAGTTGTTGGTGAATGCTCTCCTCCTGGTTCATAGATGGTTGTCTTCTCATTGTATCCTCACACAGTGAGAAGAGAGAACTCCGGTCCCTTGATCTCCTTATAAACACACTAATCCCGTCAAGAGGGCTTCTCCCTCATGTCCTGTCTACACCTGGTCACCTCCCAAAGGCCCACCTCCAAATACCATCACATTCGAGGTTGGGATTTCCCCATATGAATTGTGACAGGGGCACAAACATTTAGTCCACAGGAGCAAGTGGAGGAAAGAGATGAGCACCTATTTATAAATGGCAAAGGACTAAATGTAACATTTCCACCAAGTCCAGACCGGGAGAAGTGGGGCAGCACCCCGGGCAGCTGCCGATGAGGCTCTTCTAGGACACGACAAAAGACACGCACCAGAGAAGAAAACAGAGGCTCCTTTCTCCCCGCCCCCAAGCAGTGCTACAGGCCCCAGACGTGAGAAGAACCAAGAACACCGGTGGGAAACGGGGCCGGCGAAGTTGAGGGATGATGTGTGAGTCGTGGGTCAGTGGCCATATTATTTTATCTTCCTACCCTAGAGAGAGACGTACAGAAAAAAAACAAAAACAAAAAACGCAGAGATCGCAGTTGTACAGCCTGATGATTTTTTTTTTTTTTTTTTTTTTTTTTTTAAAAAAAAACAAAACCTCCCCCCACAACCCACGAAAAAAAGAGCAAGCTCCAAC
>NC_064817.1:33061560-33122156 GCF_023721935.1 Panthera uncia
TTTTTTTTTTTTTTTTTTTTTTTTTTTGTACAAACTCAACACATCCGTGCACCCAGAACCCAGATCAAGAAGGACCGTGACCGGCACCCTAGAAGCTCCCTTGGAATTCCATTCCTTTTATACCTATAACCAGTGGTGGTCGCTATCCTGACTTCTAGCAGCAGAGATGAATTTTGCCTGTTTTGGAACTCCGTGTAAATGGAATCGTGTAATACATACTCTTGTGTGTCAGACTTCTTTCACTCCATATTCTGGTGACGTAGTTGCAGCTTGTCCTAGTTGCTATATAGTATCCCGTTGTGCAGACGTATTAACGTCTTATTTATTTCTCCTCCTGTTGATGGACATTTGAGTTGTTCCCAGTCGTTGGCTCTTACTGTTATCCTTTTATTTAAATTTTTTTTAATGTTTATTTATTTTTGAGACAGAGAGAGACAGACCATGAATGGGGGAGGGGCAGAGAGAGAGGGAGACACAGAATCGGAAGCAGGCTCCAGGCTGTGAGCCGTCAGCCCAGAGCCCGACGCGGGGCTCGAACTCACGAACCGCGAGATCGTGACCTGAGCCGAAATTGGACCCTCAACCGACTGAGCCACCCAGGCGCCCCTCTGTTATCCTTTCAGTGAACCCCCGCATGCATTTGTCGGGTAGACAGCGAGGAGTGGAATTGCTGGGGGCAGGGGGAGTATGTGTTTCTGCAGCTTTCGCAGATCCTCGCAAGCAGTTTTCCACAGCTGTTGGGCCATGAAGACACTCTCGAAAGTGAACAAGGTCGCCGACTGGCTGAGATACCAGAGCCACGGGAATAAACTGGGACCGTCCCTGGCAAACTGGATCAGATCGCCACCCTGCTCGTGGCAGGCCTCCCGAGCCACACACCCTGGCATTCCCTGGCCGGGCCGCCCTCTGAATAAGGTGGCCGTGGTTCACGGCACGAGGGGCATTCTCGCGACTGTATGTGTTCCAGAGAGCTGAAAAGCTGCAGATGTTCGTGCAGCAAAAATCCATAGCCTGACACCTTCCCCCAGCTACTAAGGGGTTCTGGCTAAGCTCTTCTTTTATCATTTATGAGGATTCTCCCAAATATCTCCTGCAGCCGCCTTCGTAGAAGTCCGTTGAACCTGAAACTCTTGGCAGGTCCCTGAACCACACAGCCAAAAAAATGATATGCTACACACATCTGTAGCGAGGACCGGGAGGCTTTCTAGGGGGAGATTTATTGCCTTCCTTCCCTCTTTCTTTTGGAAGGTTTCTGGATGCCGCTCCTTGTGTACAGCACGAGCCTCCGGCTTATCACTACGGTAAGTATAAAAGCAATTAATTTCTCCGCCTTTTGGAAAACGGAAGTTTTAACTGCACTTCAGTGCCATTTGCATTTCTGATTTCTATCAAGTTCACACTTCCAGCAAAGAGAGTCCTGCTGATATAATTTGGTTTTTTTTAATTGCATCTTCTCCGGCAGGAAGCTGCTGCTTTTGCCTCCAAAGCAGAAAACATGTACGCGTGGGGAGGAGTTCGGCTCTCGACCTCTGGTGCAGGTTCACTCACCTTGCCGGCGTCAGGGAGGCAAGGACAAGTATGGGAATTCAGAACAGAACCCCCCTGCGTTTCTCTGTAGGCATTCACATATGTCGAGCTTGTGACAAACAGCTGCCCAATTTGAGTGAATTGGGCAGAGCCCGAGAACCCTGTATCCGGGCCGGGTTGTGATTTACTCGTATGTTCGGAGAAATTTCGTTAAGACAGGCCGGATCTATCTGTTTGGCCGGTGGAATGGGACTTCAGGTGGTTCTGAGTCTAGGCCTTAAGAAGCCTCCCGTATTTCCATATCCTCCTGCTGTCGCTGCTTTCATTTAAGAAGAACGTGCCCACCTAGCTGGCTGGTCCGAGGGGAGAGATATGTGGGGTGAAGCTGGCCCAGCCAACCCCCAGGCCTACGCCATGAAGCCGAGCCACTGCTGGCAAGCCAAGCCTGGCCTAGATCAGCCAAACCCCAGCCGCCCCCAGATCTGTGGTTACTACCACAACATCCTGCAACATCGTACAACACTGCTGCTTCCTCCATGCTGCCGAGACCGTGAGTATTTTCACCTAGTGATTGCTAACCGGCACAGGCACTGGAGGCCAGCCTGAAAAAGTGACTCGGCCGTTGTCGCACAGCTGGGTTGTGCCAGAGGCAAATCTAGAACCCGCGTCCCCTGTGGCAGTTACCCTCGGAATTTTCCGCCCACGTGAAAGATACTAACCTGGTCACGGGTCTTGCGGCCCTTGGAAAATGTAGCTTGTAAAAATCATTGAGAGAAAGCAGATGAAACCTTACATGGCTCTTGGGATTAATGATGTCACGGGGACTGTTCCAGTGCTGGTTTGAAGTGAATCTGAACCGGCTGTTTCCCACCCGCCCCCCCCCCCCCCCCCCCACCCTCCTCCTCTCTGACAGCTTTGGAGTTCCCCAGGATGAAGGGTTTAATGGTTTGGGAGCCACTCCAGATAGCACCGGCAAGAACCAGGCCATCCAAGCTGGAGCTTGGCCCTCTTCTGGACAAGCAGAAAGGCCGAGCCCCTACCTCAGCACCCCAGACCGGCCTAGGCGGGAAGCACAGGAAAGACCTGGAAAGGCAAACTGCCCCATACGCCATGTTTAGAACCCTGCCCCTTCATACGAATGACCCCTGCGATGTAGGTGCTTGATAGAGGGGGACATGGAGGGGAGGTGTCACACTGGAAGCTTCCGTCACCCACTTACACCTGCCTGTCAATAAAGTCTCCCGCCACCCTTTCCAGGACTTACCACTTCTGACCTGTCTCCCCGTGGCCTGCAGAGAAGGAATGCTGGCATAATTAGGATGGCAACAGCTAACCGAATTTCTGTGCATTATCTTTCCTTACCAGTGACTGCAATGGCTGCCTGCCTCCTGGCATAACTCCGGAGCTTTTGTCATGCTAAAGGACTCTCTTTTCTCCACCTTTAAAACCCCCTGTCTCTGTGAGGGCTTGGGCTCCAGATAGAGGCTGGGTATGAGAAATGGGAGAAAGAAAGCCCATGCTGCCATATAATTGCGTGTAGTTGATATTTGATCAATATCTGCCTCCATCCTATGTTATACGTTCAAAGAGGGAGAGGTCACATCCACCTTGCTGTATGCCGAGCTCAGACCGCACTGCCAGGCACATCAGCAGCATCAATGAATATTATATGAATGAATGGATGAATGAATGAATGAATGAACGAACACAGCTGTTCTGGGAAATAAGCTCGCAGATAGCATCTTTGCATACCCGGCCTGACACGGTTCAGCGTGTCAGACCCAGGCCTGTGGGTCCTCTGGCATCTGGTTGAGGCCCCTCTGCCACTCCCCATGGCATCATGCCACGCTAAGCTTGTCTCGACAGATCAGTCACTGCCGAACTGACATCTCTATTGCCCAGGCCCCCCCTCGTGGCTGGAGGACACGGGAAAGAGACTGGGAACCGCGGCGGCCGTGGCAAGCGATCGAACTCTCCTCTCCCCCCGGGACGGGCTTGGTCTCTCGCTCCTGCCCAGTCCTTATCCTGGATTCGCTGGCAAGGGCTGGTGAGCTGGCAGCATATGCTACTGTCTGGGACCGAGGCTGCTCATGGGGTGCCTCATGCCAGCTGGGCAGCCGAGCAAAGTCACCAGTACAAAGGAGAGTCCAGACTGGCAGGTGCCACCAACCGCCTATGACAAGGAAGAGAGTTTGACAGGAGGTGTCTGATAAGGGGATCACATGGGCTTTATCCTTGCTCACTGCCATGAGAGGGGTTATCCGAGCCCAGTTCAGAGAGGATGAAAAGAAATGTTTCTGAGGGCTTCTGACTTCTCTGGTACCCGTTAACTGCCTTAGTTGGGGTTCCCCTGAAAGGCACCTGCAGGGCAAGGTGTGGGTGCAGGTAGTTTATTGGGGAGGTGATGCCACAGAATGGGAGTGAGGGGGCTGGGAGAGTGAGACAGGGCAGGGAGGAAAGCCCACTTAGAGGGGGCTCCTGAACTCTGGGCATCTGCGAGGGCTCCGCTGAGAAACCCCGCGGAGCCCACCTTAGGGAATGGGGATGCCGAGGCATCTATCCCCCCCAACTCCCACTGCTCGAGGGTTGCCCCTGGGCTGTGAAGTCGCGCACATTTGCTGGTTGTACCCGTGCTGAGCTAAGCAAGCATCCGTGGTACCGGAGCAAGCCCTCGGCCAGGGAAGCTGAGAGGTTCAGCCCTTGCGTGGGCAGGCGGGGGGCGAGGCTGGAGGACGCTCTGGAACTGTCCACCTCAGCTACAGTCAACGCAGGTGGCTCTAGAGGGTGTGGGTGGGACATCAACGGGGGCTGAATGTTTTGCTTCCGATCGTCCTGAAAGTAGGAGATATAGATCCCAGGCCTCTTCCGCTTAACCCTGGGATCCCAGCTCCCCCAGGCCTCAATTGTCTCATCCAGGGGAAAACGCTAGATTGTGCCCATTCCCACTTCAAGGAGTTGTTGGAGGAGATCAGATTAAAGCAGAGAAGCAAATATAAATTATTGTTATGTTTCTACAAAATCCTGCTCCTTTAATTAAGTTGTCCAAAAAGCTGTATTGCTCACCTGTCAGTAGGTTAAACATGGGAGGTTTCCAAGGATACAAGTTGTCAAAGATACTTTAAGAGACCAAGGGTAAAATCCAGTTTCAGATGTGGCAGGCAGAGCGTCAACCTGCAGTGGGTTCCAGATGTTGCTCTGTATAAATCTGGTCTCACAGAAAAGAAAACTGTCATGGCCTCATTCAGAAAAATGCCTCCCAGATTCAGCTGGCCCGACTGCAGCCTGAGTTATCGGTCTCCTCTTCGCTCAGCCCCCTTTCCCCACACATTTTCCAGTTCCTCAGGGTGATGCTAAGAGTGTCCCTGCCCCTTGGGTTCTCCGTTATGTTAGTTCAGCGGTACTAAATCCTGTAACTGATAAACCCACGTCTCAGGGGATTATTACAACAAAAAGATTTTTTTTCTTTTCTTTTTAAAAGTTTACTTATTTATTTTGAGAGAGAGAGAGAGAGAGAGAGAGAGAGAGAATGTGTGTGCAAGTGTAAATGGGGGGAGGGGCAGAGAGAGAGAGAATCCCAAGCAGGTTCTGGGCCATCAGCGCAGAGCCCGACGCGGGGCTCAAACTCATGAACCGAGAGATCATGACCTGAGCCAAAATCAAAAGTTGGACACTTAACCGACTGAGCCACCCAGGTGCCCCGAAAGGATTTTTTTTCCCCTCATTCACAGTCCAGTGTGGGTTGTCCTGGTCAGAAAGAAAGCCTCCATGCAATGATCCAAGAACCCAGGCATCTTCCATCCTGTGGCTTTGTCACCTTCAACATAAGGCTCCCAACATTGCCTTGAGAGTTGTCTTTGTTTCCAACCAACTGGAGAGGTGAAAGAACATGGAAGATTGAATGACAGGCCTTTAACAGTCCTTTAACCACTTCCGTCCATGTTCCACTGGCCGGAACGTAGTTAACGTTGCCACCGCTAACTGCAAACGAAACTGGGAACGATGGTGTGATGATGGTCTACCTCAATGCCCAGGAAAAAGAGAAGAGAGTTTGGTGGCTAGGTAGATGTCTGTGGCATAGTTTCCATATTCCTATGAGCAAGGAAGAGCTAAAAACTGGGAGTTCAGCAGAACAGAAGACACTGGCCAGGAAGCAAGTCAAACCCAAGGAAGTTGGGTGGGGCAAGAGAGGAGGCCCGGACAGAGGCCGTGAGTGAGCAAGCCAGCTCTGTAGCTGTATTATTCTTCCTGTTGCCTATATACCTTCCCTCCCACAACCCTGAAGTGCTTAACTTTCTCCCACAAAGCCACAGATTTTCACAACCTCATGTCTTTGCCCATATTTCTCTTATCTGGAGCTTCTTCGAACCTTATTTATCTGGCCAACCATATCTCACCCTCAATGAACCTGCCTCCTGGTGTTATGCCCTTGTGTAATCTGTTCCCCCTTGACTCTGGGCTAGTCCTGTGACTACCTAACCAACAGAACACAGTAGAAGTGACACTTGGACACTGGCCTGACCCTCGGACTCTGGTCCTAGAAGCTTCTGCTTTTGTGTCCTTGGAAGCCCTGAGTCATTATTTGAGAAGTCTGGCGACCCCACTAGAGAGACAATGTGAGGGAGAGGCCCCAAGATTACATGGAGAGAGAGGAAAGGTCAGCTGAATCCAGCCACCAACCAAACCGCCAGCTGAATTCAGCCACAAGAGTGATTGAGGGCAGAGCAGCAGAAGAATCGCCCAGCTGATCCTAGTCCGGATTGCAGAGTCAGGAACAAATAAACTGTTATTTTCAGCCACGGCATTTTGGGGTGGTTTGTTTGTTAGGCAGCTTCACATTCGGTGCAGAGCCCAACGCAGGGCTTAAACTCACGATCTTGAGGTCAAGACTCGAGACCAGACGTTTGACCGACCGAGCCACCCAGGCGCCCCGGGAGCCTTCCTTTTTTGACACTTTCCTCCACTCCCACAGAAGCCTACACACACATCTTTCTTACCATTTCTCCCTCTGTACCATATCGTGTCCATTCTTGTCTCTCTACCTTTCAGAGCTGTGCACTTTTCAATAGGGTAGACCAAATCTCATTCCTTTCTGTGTTTCCTATGCCTACTGCAGTGTCTGACCCATAGTAGGTGCTCAAAAGTGCTTCTTAGAAAAATGAATCATTGGTGTTTAATTGGTTCATGAATTGGAATATGGGCTGAATCTAAGGGAAAGAGCCCAAGGGAATGAGAAGTTGTGTCTTTCACCCACAAGTTCATAAACGGGATTCAGAGCAGGCCTGTGGGAGAGAACTGGGCTGGATAATTGGATTCACTTTTCTCAAACTCCAGTCGAACCTCCTTCTATTTAGAAACGTTGGAAAGTTCAAAACTGCATTTTGTGGACTCCTTTCAAACTAGGGTTCTGCCAATCTGATACAGTCCTGAGAGATTTGGAAGGGGGAAGTGAGGCAGGGGCCATCTCTCTGAGGCAGTTCGGGTGGCCATGTGACCGTTGGCAGCAGCTGAAGCCCACAGTGTGCTGTCTGGTCAACATATTTATGGATGTGGGTGGCTTTATGGATGTGGGATGTGGGTGAAGGAAATGCGCAAACATTTCCTGACCTCTGGATCATAGCTATGATGGTGTCTGTCCTATAACACAAAAGCCAAAACACTTTTCTCCTTCCTTACTTCCAGTGATTTTGAAAGCACCTAAATCCTTGCATTAAATCCCTTTCCACCTGAAATACCTACACTGCTTTCTGTTTCCTGCACTGACTCCCTATGTAGACATGTCGGTTAGGAACAACAAAAGGGAAGAAGGAGAGAGATTTCCCGTACTGAGAAGTTGTGGAGAATCAGATGTGGGGTAGCCCTGGGAGAAGCTGAGAGGTTTGGCTGGCTAAGCCCTAGGCAATGTGGAGAAAGTGCTACAGGGGCCTGGGATGCTGGAAAACATCCCTGGACCCAGTCTAGTGAGTGCTGAGAGCCCTGGTGGCCAAGAGTAGGGAAAGGTTCCAAACTAGGGAAGGTGTGACTGGAAGGCACGACTTCCTCATGTAACTAGGAAGTCCAATCAGAGGATGCCTGTGGGGCTTTGGGAGGAATAGGGACCACAGGCACCAAAGCAAGGGTTTCCATGCACCATCCGGAGCTGCTGAGCGACACGAACTCCAGATCAGGAGCTGGGGCAGGAAGATTCTGTGTCTGGCCAAGTGTGACTGAAAAGAATCGAGGCTAAAACTCAAAAGGTGGAGCATTGTGGGGTGAGCCTCAAGCACTCTATGGTCAACCACATTTTACAACACGGTGTTGGTGAGGCTCTAAGCAGGGGCAATGATGGTTTGTGGGTAATGGATGTTTCCCCAGAGATTAGAAAGCAGAATGGAATTTACTCCACTTCCATAACAACGGTGCCAAAGAGACCCCCGAGACCCTGCTTCAAGGGTCCTCTCTGTGTGAATGTTGAAGACTTGCTCATCCAGAAGACCTTGGCTTGAGTCTCAACTCAACTGCTTTCTAGTTGTTTGACTTAAGGCAAGTTAATTAGCCTCACCGAGCCTCCATTTCTTAGTTTGAAAACGGAGATGCCCATGTTTTCCCCTTCATAAGGCGTGCTGTGATGATTTGGTGCAATGTCGCCTTTTAAGGCACAAAGCACAATGCCTGGCAAACAGAAGATGCTTTAAGAATGATGGCCCTGGGGGCGCCTGGGTGGCTCAGTCAGTTAAGTGTCAGGCTTCAGACTTTGGCTCAGGTCATGATCTCACGGATCAGGAGTTCGAACCCCGCATTGGGCTCTCTGCTGTCAGCACAGAGCCTACTTCAGATCCTCTGTGTCCCTCTCTCTCTGCCCCTCCCCCTCTCTCCTTCTCTCTCTCTCTCTCTCTCTCTCTCTCTCTCTCTTTCTGTCTCTCAAAAATAAATAAACATTTTTTTAAAAACTTAAAAAAAATTTTGTTTTAATTATGTCCCTGAACCCGGTGGATGGTGGGAAATAATCAACAGCCAGTCTAGGGAGGTCCACTTACACGAAATCTATTGTCAGCATTTAAAAATTCTTTGAATGGCACTTAGAAGGAAAAGAGACACTCCTATAAAATTATGGCGTTGTTTGTAAACATATCTAAACCCATGGTGCTAGGTAGAAAAAAATGAAACACTTATTTTCAGTGACTGGCAATGATAAGATTTCATATTTATTTATCAGGAGTTTACAGTTTGCTAGATACTTTTTGAAGCGCTTTATATGTACTGAATCATCTAATACTCCCAACAATCCTATAAGCTAGATACTACTATTACCCTTATCTTGTTCTAGATGAGGAAACTCGGGGCTCAGAAAGGCTAAATAACTTACCCAAGGTCACACAGCCAGCAGGATGTCAAGTTCAGATTTGACCCCAGCTGTTCCGCCTAACCAGCAATTAAACTCTACCATAAAATGCCTCTCATTTGAAGAATATTCTAGGCGAGTGGCGAGATCAGAACTTATTTGTAAGCAGGAATTGTTCTGTTATTAAAGAACTTACAAGGGAGACTGGAAAAAGAAATATATTGCTCGTGCGAGTAAATATTTACATACACCAAAATATTTATGTTCATATATGTGAGGACTGCTTTCCGCAGGGGGAGAGGAAAACGTGTAAATATTTACTCACTGGAAATAGCTGACAAGTAGTTAGGAAATAAGAATATTTATACTGTACATTGCTTTTGTGCTTGTCAAATTGTTTCATCTGGAGTCTGTGCACTAATTCCCAAATTGGACAAGCAACACAAGAATCCTGAAATTGTAAATTCAAGGCTCCTTTTGGAGGTTCCTAACTTGGTTATGAGACCAATTTCCAAATAAAGTTAATTCCAATTTCCCTAAATCATGTTTTCTAAAAATGTGGAGTGCCTTTTAAGATGTCCTCATTCTTTCTAGGAGGAATTATCCCTGGGCCAGAAATGACAGGCTCTGTCTCTATGCCCAGCGTCCCACGCTGTGGGCTCTGTCTGGTTTCTAGACATACCCTGGGGGCCACTGCTGGGGCAATGGTTGCGAGTGGTTGGGAAGCAGGTCAAATATCGAAATGGCTGGACCATGGCCCAGTTCAGTGGTGGCTCCCAGACAGAGCCAAAGACAAGAAAATTTTCAAATAAAAGACCCACTCTTTTGACATAAGTAGTGGGGATTTTGAGAGAGATTATAGCAAGATGGAATTCAAATAAATGAATAAATATATACTATGGGCCTAGCGTTCTGTACTGGCCTGAGGTATCACGTGTTTAATCCTCACTGGGTCAGATATCCTTTGTATCAGTTAGATTGCTCTTATCTGCTAATAACAGACAATCTTGATGCCACTGATTTAAACAACAGAAGGTTAACTACCTTATGTAATAAAGAGGTACAAAGTGAGCACATTCTGGGATTGGTTAATTCAGTGGTTCGCCCCTGCCAGCTTAGTCTCATGTTCCTTCCATCTTTCCCTCTGCCTTCTTGGCATATCGTCTCGTCCTTGGTGAGATTGCCTCATGGTCCCAAGATGGCTGCCGTAGTTCTGGAAGCCATTTGCAGATATCACGAAGTGTAATAGAAGAGGAGGGATTTTTATCTTTGTGTGTCTTTCTTTGTTAGCCAGGTCTTTCCTGGATGGCTTCAACAGACTTCCCCTCACGTAGCATTGGCCAGAATTAAATCACATGCCCATGCCTAACCAATCCCAAAGGAAACAGGAGGGCCACGTTTAATTTCGGCAAATCATGAGTCCTCTGCCTTCTGAGGACGGGGCTGTGGCCCAATTTCGTTGAAGCACATGGCCTCCTTGAGCAAGGGGGATTCCTGAACAACCCTGATGTTGGGTAAGAAAGGATGAAGAAGGTTGTGACCATGCATTTAGTAAATGCTACGGCTGTAATTTAACCCCAGAGCCTTTTGTGTCAGACCATGGCCGTCTTTAAGAACCTCCAGCTGCTACTGCTTTCATATTACTGGAGCATTTAGGTGTGTGGGCACAATTGATGTTTTCCACTGAGCTCCCTCCTCTATCTCCTGTCTAGACAATTGTAAAAGGGCTGTTTGTGTAAATTTAATTCATTCATAGGCATTACCCACCCACCATTGGCCGTAAGCCTCCTTTCTCCCTCTCTCTCCACCAATCCCATCAGAGGCCATACTTGCCTTAGCGTGGACACCTGCACAGAAAAGCATCTCTGCACCTGGGCAGCAAATTGTGAAGAGTGAGAAAAGGGACTCCGTTTTTGTTGTAGATAACCTGAGGCCGCCCCACAGTTTGTGTCTCCCAGGCTGAGATTCTGACTACCCGGCACTCAGTCTCCCCACCGTAGGTTGTATACTGCCTGTCATCCAGCTCCCTGCCCCTCTGGTTTCTAGAAAATACCTGCTCCTCTCTCCTTAGGACAATGTCTACAGTATCTCTACGTTTCTAGGTCCCGGAGCCCTTGACACAGACCAGAGAGCTCCCCTCCTTCCACTTCCTTTTGTTTCTAGAATTTTTCTCTCCTCTCACTTAGGGCATTGTCTTATATCAGATTGCCTTGTATTGGTCTGTTTCCTCATTTGATTGTGAGTTTCCTGAGGGCACAGTCTACATCACTTCATCTTGGCTCAGCTGGCCTCAGTGGAAACTAAGATATCGTTAGCATGGTGGCAGCCATCTTCCTTGCAAGTTATATGCATGAACTTTGACGTGCCCGGAAAACGTTGTGTTTTGGCTCATAAAGGAGGGAGGAGATTTGCCCATATTCCTTTGTTTTGCTTATTCGTCTGGTTTGTTTGCTTGTTTACTTGTTTGTAGTGCTAAAGCACTAGGAGAGTGGAGAGGAAAGACAGGCAAGTGGAGAAGAGGTTATAGCTCTGTTCTACCACGGCAGAGGCTGCCGGTGGCCTACCTAAATGTCCTCAATTAACAAAATCGCATTTTGTTCGGGGTGGCAGTACGCCCAGCTAAAAGTCTACATTTCCCAGCTACCTTGCAGCTAAAGGTAGCTACGTGCCACAGTTCTGGCCACTGAGATGAGATATAAGTCGAAGTCATTAGATGAGGCTTCTAAGAGAGCTTGCAGAGTTGACTCTGTGGTGTACCACCCAGATCTCTCTTCAGGAATGAAGAACGTGTTGCTTTAGCCATTGGGAGTGCTGCTGGAAGACGCCCCTTGCCTGTTAGCACCTGCATGGATTGCCTCAGCTGAAGGAGCCACCTTCACAGGAGGCTGGCCTCCAGTTACCTGTCAACATGGGGTATTGACAATATCTGGCCCATTCATCCCAATGCGAGTCAATTCCCAAGGGTCAGCCTGGCTCCAGAGCTCCCAGTGAGATTGATTGAGACCTTCGTTGGGACTGCATCCCAGCCTGGCTTCTCCTGCTGCCCTCTTCTGCTTCCTTCCTCTCCCTTCTCTACATGTCAATCCTACAAGTACGCCTTCCTACACCTCTTAACGTGCTGATATCCATCTAAGCGTCCGAAGCCTGAGGAACTCAACGTGTGGTGGCTCCTTAAAGAGGCAGACTCATTCAACCTACACCTTTTGACCTTTGGCCCCCCTCTCTCTTACCTGGCACATAGATAGTACGCGGATGGTGCAGCAGCCATCTTGTGACCATGAGAGAAGATGCATACCCACGAGAGAAGCCACACACTCGGGACAGCCAAATGCAGGCACAAAGGGTCTTCTGTTCCTGGTGGCATTGTGGAAACGTGGTACAGTCCTGAACTGACTGCCTGCCTCTGTATTTCTTGTTCCATGAAAAGCAAAAACAAATCACAATTTGGCTAAGCCACCATTGTATGCAACGAAACCTATTACTGATTAAAATAGCCATCAATAGCATGTGAAAGACAGTTTTGAGGCTTCGCAAAAGAGAGGTTCATTCACTTAGCAGTCAACAAATAGTCAATACGCTGCTATTATTGTTTCCAGGTCTGTGCCAGGTGTGGGGGTGGCGGGTGGGGGAAGCATTAAATAAGACAGACAAGGTTCCTGTTCTCGTAGAGCGTAGATTCACATGAGGGGAGGCAGATAAATATATAAATGAGATGGATGGACAAGGCAATTGCAAAGCGTGATATGGGCTATGGAAAGAACAGTCATTCTCTACTAATGCATAGCCTGAGGGGGTCTACTTTTAAAAAGGTGGTCAGAGAAATGCTGTCTCAGAAGACAGTAGCGAGGTGATCTTTAACGAATGAGAAGTGAGCGATGTGAGGTTCTGGGAAGGGTATGTAAAGGCTCTGGGGAGGGCGGGAATGCGTCTGAGGAATAAAAAGGCTCGTGTGCCTAGATTCTAAGGAGCGTGGGGGAAGTAGGTGGGGGCCACACGACACAGGTCCCTGTACAACAAGGCAGTGTGCTTGGATTATTCATAAGGAGAAGCCACTGAAGCAAAGGCATGTGACGTATCCTAAGTTACTCTGCAAAAGATCACTTGGGCTGTTGCGAAGAATCGGCTGTCAGGTGGCAAGAGTGACAGTGGAGAGGCTATTTAGGAGATCAGGTGGGAGACGACAGAAGTTTAGAATAAGGTGGTAGCTGTAGACATGAGGCAAAGTAATAATAGGATTCAGAATTTTGGAGGTCAAGTCCAGGAGGACTTGCTCATGGACTGAAAGTAGGGAAGGGGAGAGAAAAAGAAAAGCAAGGATGTGTGCTGGATTTTTGGCTTTAGCTTCTGGAAGACAGTGGGGCCATTTACCAAGATGGTGAACACCCAAGGGAACACATATGTGGTGAGGAAAGTCATTTCCTTTTTTTCCATGTTAAATTGGAGACGTTTATTAGAAATTTGAAGACATCGATATCAGGACCATGAAAATGCACCACAGATCTCTTAGGTCTCCAGCTCCCTACCCTCTTTACTTCACAGGGGCTTCCCTCCACAAAATCTTTTGCATGCCCAACCCAGTCTCCTTCCTGGAGGACCCAAAGTAACACAACCAGGCAGGTAGATACATGAACCTGGAGTGCAGGGGAGAGGTCTGGGCTGAAGAAATACATCTGGAATCTATAGATGGATCCATATTTAAAGTCACGAACTGGAAGACATAACCACAGCGTGGGCATAGATAAAGAAGAGAAGAACACTTAGCTCTAAACTTTAGAGATTTCTTCATAGAGGTTGAGTAGAGGACAGGGGCAACATTTTCTGGCATGGAGGCAGAGAGATGGGCGTATTTTAAGAAGCAAGAAGTGGCCAGCTGTGCCAAAGGCTCCTGAGAGAACCAGCCAGATGAGCGGGGAGTGTCCACTGGATTGGGGAAGTTGGTAGCATGGAAACCAGAACCGGCAACCTTGTTGGTTTAGTGTTGAAAGATAGGGGTCCCGTGTGAATATTTATGCTTTCTCAACAAAGAATGGGGGGGGGGGTCACAAGCTTGCAAATATGGAGTGGGGAAAATAGAGAAGTTTGAAAAAAATGAGGAAGGTATGACATTTTTTTATCAGAGGGAAAATAACAGACTTCCCAGGGAGCCCTGCCACGTGGTTAGAGTGCCTTTTTGAAATGTGTGGTCGTACATTTTAAGTGGCATCAGTTAGTCTTTTTGGGTCAGTTTCAACATGCAAGACGGGGACAAGGGGAGCTGTCTGTGACCCAAGGGATAGAGAGCCGAGTTTGGAGAACAGGTCATTCTTCCCCCATCTCTCTTCATCTCAGCTCTCAGCATCCTAAGGGTTCAAGGTTGGCATTGGCAGGAAAGAGCTGCGTGTGGTAGAGCTGTGGGACCGACCGTGGCCCCCAGGGGAGCCGGGTCCCCTGGGAGGCCCTGAAGCAGGGTCCATGAGGAGAGGACTTGTTCTCACGCATGGTCAAGATTCTTTCCGGGCATTCCCAGCGGCATTCGGAGAAAACCTTGTGAACCCGAGCCTTGTAGGTGAGAATGATACAGGCTCCAACCTGATCTAGGCTACAGCCTAGATATTGAGATGGTTAATTTTATGTGGCAACTTGGATGGGTCTGGGGGCCAAGATATTTGGTCAAACATAGTTCTGGATGTTTGTGTGAGGTTGCTTGGGGATGAGATTATCATTTAAATCAGTGGGCTGTGAGTAAAGCAGATTGCTCTCCATAATATGGGTGGGCCACATCCAATCAGTTGAAGGCCTGACAGAAGACTGACCTACCCCAGCAAGAAGAAATTATGCTAGCATTTGGCCTTTGGACCTACACTGCAACACCAGCTCCTTCCTGGGTCTTTAGCCTGCCACCACATCCTGCAGATTTTGAATTGGCCAGCCTTCATAAACATGTAAGCCAATTCCTTACAATAAATCAGTTTCTCTCTGTCTCTATCTACTCACATCCTATTGGTTCTATTTCTGTGGAGAACCGTGACTAACACAGGTGAAATTCTAGTGTGACCTCGTTTGTTCTCAAAGCCTGGGGAAGTCTACATACCAAGGTTAGGTTTGTTTTTTTTTTTTTTATCCCCAGAACTGGGAACAGCATCTGTCACATAAGGGCCCAATGAGTATTTGTTGAATAGATAAACAGATAGATAGATGAACGAATATAATAGAAGGATGATAGATGGATGATGGATATGATGGATGGGTGGGCAGATGGATGAAAGAATAGATAAATGATTGGAGAGATAATTGGATGGTACTGTGGTAGAAAGAGCATTGATCTTAGAGTCAGATATTAGGCATTTCATTCCCAATTCTGCTATTTACTAGCTTTGTGACCTTGAGTATTTCTTTATGATAAAAATGGGAACAATAATAAATAACGATACTTGACTTACCAACCCCATAGGAACCTTGTGGCGGGCGAATGAGGTGCCCCCCAAAACGAATACCAGCCTAGATTGCGTTACTCATGTAAACACACGCTACTCAGATCAAAGACCAATAGTCCCATGGTGTGTCATGGTGAAGTACATATTGTGTGCTCTTGAGAGCTAATGATGTTTTAGAAACCATGAAGCACTCTGTACTTCCAGAGAACTTTTGTTATCAACATTATTTTTTCCCAGGCGCTGAGCCCGGTTTATTGGGCCTTGCTTTAGTTGACCCTCCTGAAGATTCTTGAAACCTTTCTTGCTGCCTGTCTCCCTGCTAAAGAAACTATACTTTTTGGACCGCATCGCCGGTCCACTTAACTTCTCGTTATTTTTTAATGGCAAAAGGAATCTTTTGGTTTACAGCCATTGGAAATACAAGGCTTTGTCTGGAAATAGAGGAGTCCACACTCTGAATTTATCTCCTTTTCTACATCCCCCTGCTTTCCTTGGAATTAGTTTCACTCTCAGGCAGTCTTGCCCCTCGTGGAAAGATGGTGTCCTGGCCTTCTGTTACCTGTAGTGTTCTTTGAGTCTAGCTCAATTTCCGATCCGGCCCCCTTTTCTCTTAAATCGCTCCCTCGCCCCAAACCAGACATCCGCATATTCAACCAGCATTGACTTCTTGCTTTATATCCCGATTGATGGTCAGACCGTCACACAGCAGGCATGGTAGAATATCTTCCACCAAACTGGTCCTGGGATAAATAATTAACGCCCTGGAACTCCCCTTGGCTGGCTGCACAAGACCGTGTGATGAAAAATCATGATGTGTTGAATCCTGGACTCTGAGAAAAGATACTCTGGGGCTGTCATGGGAAGACATTGGGGATATCGGGTTTCATTTTCAAAACTCAGCTGTGGTTTTGAGGCAGGACAATTCAGTCTAAGAGGCCCTCTAAGGCCACCCTGAAAGAGATAAGCCTCAACAATTATTGCGATGGGCTCATCGTGTTGGATTTAATAAAATCAGAGTGCAACCCCACTCCACAGCAAAATAATCCCATCTGTCCATTTATGGAACCAACCGCGTTTCTTCTGTATGGGAAAAAATGGGATGGGGCCTTTTTTAATATCAACTTCTCTAGAGTATGGGTATGAAGATGTCCTAGAAAAACGGGACATGTGTTTACATAGCACTGAGCCTGTAGCAGTGCTCAGTAAATAGCCCTCCACTATCTGACAGCCTGACTCTCAGCCATTGATCTTGTTCTATTAGAATGAGAATTCGAAGGGCATCAGAAATGGCTCTCTACGGGCCAGGTTCTGACAGGGTTCTGAAATTGGAGCTTTCTGCTTTACTTCCCCAGAACAATGTGTTCAGATATTCATTCAGGGTCATGAGTGAAGCATGGTATTGGCAGACAGCTCCCTGACCCAGAAAGGCAGTGTGGGCTCGAACAAGAGGCAGGAAGCAGGACGCCATCCCAGTTCCTATTCTGAGTGCTTCTGCCCTGGCCCCCTGAAACTAGGACACCACCAGCGACGGCCACCATTTTGGCTCTCTGTATTGGCAACGAACTCCAACGCATTTTTCTACTTCACATCATAATGTTAGTGCTGGAAGGAATCTTAAAGATCTATCTAGTGCAGTGTTTCCCAACACAAACTCGACTAAGGAGGGGCAGGCTCTCTAAATTCTCCACCATGGATCAATTAAAATTATATAGATATAATATATATTTATTAAATTCTTCAATAAACAGTGGAAACCTATTTAAAACCCGCTCTCATTCCTTTCTTTTATCACTGAAATAAAACATTAATTCACATTAAAGACATTTTATTTAAAGATGAATTTTATAGATTTTAAGAACTAAAGGTTTTCAGCGGTAAATTTGCAGTCTGGAAAATTTGTCCTGGACTGATGCCAGGTTGAATGTCAGGAGACCCTGATTCTATTTCAACCCCTTTTGTTTCTCCTATGCAGAGAGAGAACTAAGGCCCAGGATCACAGAGCTGGACGCCAGTCCATTGACCTTTCTGCTGTCCTGGGCTTCTTCACAATGAAAGGCAATAGATACCAATCAATCTATGAATAGATTCGGTGTTGGCAAGGCTCCGCGCCCCACTTGAGCAGAGAACAATTTGTATTTACCACGTGGCGGAATTCACAGTGCATGTGTTCACCTTGTTGACTACTCTGGTGCGCGATTTCCATCCTGAGTATGACCCAGCAGCGAGGATGTGTTTCAGTACAGCAGAAAAACCTGCCGAACGGTGGCTTTGGCCACGAGTACGCTTTGGGCGCACTTAGCAAGAAGCCGGGATGCGGGCGGTTGCAAGGCTGGTTCAGCAGCTTAACGAGGCCAGCAAAGCCCCCCCTGTTTTGCAGTCCTCGGCCCAGTCCCTTTTCACTTTTAGGTTTGCTGCCTCATGGTCTCAAGACGGCTGCTGCCGCCTCAAGCATCAACTTCACCTGCCGGCGTGCAAAGCAGGAAGTAAGGAAGAGGTAGGAGGCCTTATTCTCCTGTGGCCCTTTGCTTTATCGGCTGGCTACTACCTCCCAGCATCCTTCCATCCCAGATCCTCTGACGTCTCACTGGTTCTCTTGGTCTAATCACCTTGTTGGGGCATGTTGCTGCTGAACAAGCCGAGCTTCTACTAGCGAGGAAAGAGGAGGAACGGACCTTGCCTAAATAACCAGCAGTGTTTCCACTGGAAGAAACAACCGTGCGCTGATGCCCCACATCCTTTGAACGTCGTGAAGCCGTAATAAATTGGCCTCTAAAAATATAGAGACACCCGGTCCCATAGCACATCGGAGCCCGCGGCGGTCCATCTGATGAGCATTTGTAGGCCCCTCTCTGAAAAACACACCAACCCGGAGGCAGTGCTGCTCAAGGCCCTGGGACAGCTCCCTCTCTGCACTTCTAGAACCTGCCACTCTACCTGCCACTCTGTTCCCTTCCAAAGCCTTTGGGCCTTCAGAAAGGTCTAAGAAACTGTTAACACCTCCGTGTGTTTGCCCATTGCATGCTACCCCGGGAGTTCCCTTGACTACAAGCCAGGTGCCCTAAGAGGCCCTGGGCATCGAGCAAGCTGACGTCAGAAGCGGCTGGAATAAATGCTCTTGCTACTCAAGGTGTGAAGTCTTCTGCAGGTGGACGCAATTCTTTTTTAAAAGCCAAGGCAGGGAGCCTGGATGGCTCTGGATTAAGCGTCCGACTTGGGCTCAGGTCGTGATCTCACGGTTTGTGGGTTCGAGCCCCGCGTCGGGCTCTGCGCTGACAGCTCGGAGCCTGGAGCCTGCTTCGGATTCTGTGTCTCCCTCTCTCTCTGCTGCTCCCCTGCTTGCATTCTCTCTCTCTCTCTCTCTCTCTCTCTCTCAGAAAAAAAAAAAAAGCCAAGGAGAAGGAGGTGCCGGGGTGACCCAGTCAGTTAAGCGTCTGACTCTTGATTTCGGCTCAGGTCATGATTTCACGGTTCGTGAGTCCGAGCCCCGTGTCTGGCTCTGCACTGACAGCACAGAGTCTATTTGAGAGTCTCTCTCCCTCTCTCTCTCTGCACCTCCCTCGCTCATGCTCTCTCTCTCCAAATAAATAAACTTAAAAAAAAAAAAGCCAACGGAATGTATTTCTTTCACATTGACCTTTTGGATATTATAACACGGAGGCGAGAGTAGGGACAGGAGCTTCTTAGGGCCCCCAGACCACCTCATCAGAGGGCACTGCTTCCCCTGCCCAAGAGGACAACGTCTGGCCTCAGATGGCCCCCGGGCCAGCCTCACTCTCCCAGCCAGTGCCAGCCAGCTCCGTGGCTTTGATGGCCACCAGCTCATTCCAGACAAATGCACAACGGTGTCAGCCTGCATCGTAGGACAAGTGTGCCCCATCTCCAGCCTCGGGAAGGGGAACTTTGTCTTTCCCAGGGGCCTACTGGTGCGTGTGAGCACGTCACAGCCTCTGCAGTCTAACTTTGCACACCTTCGGTGACTCAGAGTGCAGTCACTGAGTTTCCGGCTCTTTGGAGGCACTCGGAGTACTGTGGAGACGGTTTCTCTGAAGAAGAGTCCGTTTCCTCCTCCAGACTGGGGGCTCCTGGAGCCCGGGGCCGGCGTCTTACTCATCTGTGCATCCCTCCTGCCTGCCTCTCAGAGGGGCCTCCGTAGCCCTTTCCTTAATGACAGATGAACGCATAGACCAAGAGGGAGGATAAAGCTCTCCCCTGGTCGAAAGGCAGGGTTGAAATACAGAGGGAGACAATTATAGCCTCCGCTTTCCGGCAGCAGACCCACGGCGAGGTCCCGCGGTCCCGAGTTACACCACGCTCTCCTGCACGCACCGCGAGTCTCACAGCTGCCTTCCTATTTACCATATCCCTGTGGCCAGGGCCATTTCCTGTGTTCGATTTAGATCTATCGATAGAACACACTCGGAGAGTTTCACTTTGTGCTTCCCTCTTCCCTCTGCACTAATGACATGAATGTCCTTATTACAGCCACACACAGGCCCCCGGTCTCTCGCTGTCTCTGTCAGATTTACTCGGGACTGTAACAACCCACTAACACTGCAGGTCTCTTGGCCGAAAAGCAGAGACTGTAATTGTCTCCTCCGTTTCCCACCCTTGACTTTAGATCAGGGGAGTCTGATCCTTCCTTTTGATCTGTGCACTTCTGTGTCCTTTTTTCTTATTCGTTAGGGGGGCCTTCTCTCCTTCCTTCCTTCCTTCCTTCCTCTCTCTCTCTCTCTCTTTATTGGATTATAGCTCCCTTATCTCTTATCACCTGTTTTAATGAATAGGGAACCAACGACAGGGAGATGGTAACCAAAATGTGATCAGAATCAAACCACACGTGTGTCCCTAGGTCTCTAGAAGATGCTGGGGGCAGGAGAGAGACGTGTTTGTCTTCCTCCACGTGTGGAGAGAGAACATGAGCTGGGGCGCCCACCAGATGCGATGCAAGGAGGGGAGGGTGCAGGGTGGGCCTTCCATATCCCCATAGCTTCTGCTCCTAGGCCACCTGATGGGCCCAGAGCTCCTAGAAATGCAGCTGCCTGGGCTGGCTGTGTGCATTCATGCTGAAGCATTGCCTTTTTCTCCTTGAGCACCTGCCGTTCGGAACCACCAGGATGCAGAAGACGCGCGCGCGCGCGCGCGCGCGCACACACACACACACACACACACACACTGGTGTTTCCAGCTGTGCCGGAGTCTGGAGCACATGAGCTCCCAGGAGCTGGCCTGTGCAGGCTCAGATCAGGGTGAGACTGAGGTCTGGGAAGGGGCCGAGGCTAGAATTGAAGGAAGAGGTCTGTAGCCAACAAGTCAGTGTGTACAAGCTTCCCTGTGCCTCGGTTTCCCCCCGAACTGTTTCTCGAACAGGAATCACACGCTCTCTGCTTGCCTTACATGTGTTCTGTAAGGACCTCATAAAATATCCCTTGCTCAGTGCCTGAGTCTGTTTCAAGCGCTTTCATTTTAGGAATCTGTCCAGGATTGGCCCCTTTAGCAGCCCCACTTTTCACATAAAGAACAGAGGCACAGAAAGATGGAATAACTTGCTTGAGGTCATGCAGCTGGCAAATGACAGAGGTGAGATTTGAAGCCTGGCAATCTGGCACCAGGGTCAGGGCTCATAACTACCACACTATACTGTTTTGTGCCGCATAAACATAAGTGTTTTGAATGGTCACCCGTCACAGATGGCTCATGCCACAGACCCCAGGACTGTTCAGGCGGGTCGAGGAAGCAGCCTTCCACCAGTGCCGGACAGGAAGTCGGTGCGTAAATATTCCAGCTGGCTCATCCCTGGCGCGGGACCATGCTGAGGCCTACTCCCCTGCGTCTCCCCAAGTACCCAGTGGGACTGAGCTGTGATCGCCCAGAGCAGTAAACCCCTCATGAGCTTACCCCTAGGTGGCTGCCTTCCCTTCTCATCCCACTCCCTCCCCCCCCATCAGTGCTCCCTCAATCCCCTCGCACACAAGCAACTTGTTTCTTAGTGTTTATTTATTTATTTTTGAGAGAGAGAGAGAGGGAGAGACGGAGAGACAGAGAACGAGCAGGGGAGGATCAGAGAGAGAGGGAGACACAGAATCCGAAACAGGCTTCAGGGTCCTAGCTGTCAGCACAGAGCCCGATGCGGGGCTCGAACTCACGGACCGCGAGGTCATGACCTGAGCTGAAGTCAGTCGCTTAACCGACTGAGCCACCCAGGCGCCCCTCGCACACAAGCAACTTAACCGCCAGCCCAGTCTCAGAGTTGGCTTCTTGGGAAACCCAGCGAAAACAACTTCTAGCTTATTCTCTTTTTTGTTTTGAGAGAGAAAGAGAGGGTGGGGGGAGAGTCTTAAGCAAGCTCCACACCCAGTGTGGAGCTCAGTGCAGGGCTCAATCTCATGAACCATGAGCTTATGACCTGAGCCAAAACCAAGAGTTGGACGCTCAACCAACCAAGCCACCCAGGCGCCCCAACAACTTACACCTTCGAAAGAGCTTTCTCATTATTTTATCTTAATAACAATCTTACAAAGTAGATAGGGCAGGTGATACAACCCCTTTTACAGATGAGCAAACTGAGCCCCCAAACCATTCAGAGATAGACCCAAGGTCATATTGTTTGTAAGCAGTGGAGCAGGACTCAAACCTGGTTCTCCCAAATGTCAGACTCTCAGGCGCTTGTGTCATGTGACCCTGAGGCTCCTTGGGACACTCGTGTGTTGCTAGACACAAGGCAGCATGTCTAAGCACTTTCCACTGTCAACAAAAGGGTATTCATGATTCCTGACGGACACGGTCCATGACTGCTGAGGACCAACATCCTACCTACAACACTGTGACAATAAGGTGTTGCTTCCCAACTTCGTTGATTTCGCGCCTCATCCCTAAAACATTTTGAGGTCCCCCATTAGATATATATATACACTTGTAAGTTACATATATACTTACAAATTATATAAATATATATCGCTATGCTAATATGATATGTACATAATATGGTCAACGGGACTATTGGTTCCAATCTTTTCCTCCCCTCTATTGTATATTCACGTCCTTGCGGCCTTGCCATGGCTTCCTGGTCCACCCCTTGACATTGGGCTCGCACCTGTGACTTGCTTTGGCTAATGGGGTGTTGGTAGATGCAATGCAAGCAGAGGTCTGAGTTGAGCTAACCCCCTTTCTCCCTTCTCCCCTCTCCCTCTCTCTCCCTTTCTGTCTGTCTTTCTCCTTGTGTTTCTCTCTTTAGTCTCTCTTTCTGTGTGCGTATGTATGTATGTATGTGTTTCCAATACTTTCTCTCGCCCTCAGTGGCTCATCCCGTACCCCTCCTGTCTGTGACACGCACATTCTATTTGTGAGACCGTTTCACTGAGTTTGTGGGAAGCTGGTGTGCGTTTATTGATTTATGCATTCGTAGTGACCATGAACCTGGCACATGCGGTGGGTGTAGGCTAACGACACTGCCTTACCCTAGAATAGTGTCGGTTGTCTCGATGTTACTGCTGACGAAATCTCCTTTCCCTCTCGGGAGTGTCCCAGTTTGAACCACAGATTCTTTGGTCGCCCTCACCGTATGCCAAGCACTGTGCTGGATATGGGGACCTAAGGGAGGCACATTCTCTGGGGGTGGGCGGGGTGGGGGCAAGAAGGCAGTGCTTCCTGGAGAAGCGGTGCCTGGGCGGACTCTTACGAGACAGAGCTGCATGAAGATCTCAGCAGATCGTGCATGGAAACGGGGCCATGAATTTAAGAGGCGTAGGCGGCGGTGTGGGATCCATAGCTAGTAGCCCCATTTGCCATCCTGAGGAGTTTGGCTTCTTCCTTGAAAGCCATGGAAGGTCGTGAGGGGGATTAGCAGAGAGGGGGGCATGATCAGATATGCATTTTAATAAGATTATCCCGGCAATAACGTGGCTGGGAAAGGGTCAGACACCGCAGATTGAGAGGCCAGGCGGCAGCTTTTGCGACATTCCTGGTGAGAGATGACGAAGGCTTGAATGAAGCCGCAGTGGGGAGGCTGAGAGGAAGAAGCAGGAGGTAAGGCCCGTGTGACATGGTGACAGGCTAGATGAAGAGAGGCTCTGATAATTTCCGTGGGTGTTGCACAGCCATGTGAACTTGCCATCTGACTTGTAGACGACTCAATTGATGTGCCAGTGAGGAGGCCAGAAGCAGCGTAATTAGCGAGCCTGGGCCCCATGGGCAACGCCCAGCCCCTATGCCCCTCGTCCCACCCGGGACGCCGCCGCTGGAAAGCTCCCATGATGTGCCTCTGCCCTACTCTATCTCTCTGGCTGAGGCTCTTCTCCGGCCATGGGGACGTGTGCGGCACACGCTGGGACTGGCTGAAGAGACCGGGGGATTAACGCGCGAGGAGCGATCCCCCACACTGGGTAACATCCAGCCTCACAGAACGCCCGCCACAGGGTGGAGCCCCTATGCCCAGAGCAGTAACCCACTTACAAGCACGTTCTTTATCAGCTTGCTTCCCTTTTCTGCCTCCTTGCTCACGGTGCTTCCTGAAATCATCTCCCAAATAAATTACCGAACGCTTGTCTCAAAGTCTGCTTTTGGAGGAAGCCACACACTGGTGTCATTTGGACACCAGTTTGCCTCTTACAATCCGGATGTCTTCAGACAACTTCACTCTCCGGGCCTTGTGCCTCCCTGTACTTGGCTTTAAAAGGTAAACAATAATAGTGCCTTCCTCACAAAGGATTACGTGAGTCCCCGCATGTGCGGTGCCTCGAATAGTGCCTGGCCCGTGATAAGTGCTATGTATGTGCTCGATATTATTTTTTTTTATGTCCATCAATATTTATTGAATGCCCATGGCCAAACAGTGTAATGGTTATTAAGACCAATCAGAAGAGTCCCTCTCCTCATCATACTTCTGAAATAACTCACCGGTAGGTACGCTGGGATTCATCAAATCTGAGCCATGTTGGGAAGAGTGAGACGGTCTATTTCAATCATTTCATTTCGTATGTGTTGAGACCAAGGGTCTGAGGGGTTGATTGCCTCGTCCAAGGTCATATTGCCTTGTCCTGTGTCACGCTGCTCCCTGGTACCAGGCCTGGATATGACAGAGGCCGGCAGAGATCTCTGACACATTTCCCCCGGTAGTTTTTCCCATTTATTTATTTATTTAAAAATTGTTTTGTTGGAGTAAAGTGGACATATGGCGTTATATGAGCTTCAGGCGTGCAACATAGTGGTTCAGCTTCTCTGCACGCTACGCTGCGTTCTGTGCATTAGGGGTAGATGTTATTATTACTCTTAACCAGTTCGTCTCAACCAAATGCTTTTTGCAGCGTAAGATTATGATGTCAAATGTCTTCCGAGATATCTCCTTCGCATAATAGAATACCTAGTCAGGCAGGCAGAGACCAGTTGGGGATTTCAGAAGGGATTTAAAACAGGGCATCGGTTGCCCAGGTGTTGGGAGGCTTGAAAGAAACAGAAGAAGAACCCAAGTTAACCCAAAGGTGAGAGACTTCAGGAAGGGGCGACCACCCCTGAGGCCAGGAGAACAAAAGGGAGGTGGTTATCAGGGCCTCCGGGTGAGGGGTTGGGACCGCCACCTCAGGGACTGAGGAGGGGACGTAGTTCGTCCCGGAGCCGCTCAGAGCGGAAGGAAACGAGAGGAGGAAGAGAAAGGCAGGCGCTGCTCCTTTCTGCCGCCCACCTTCTGATCTCCTGCCGGGGCCTCCCTGTTTCTTTTGGACACTTGTGGGGGTCTCACGTGCCCTTGAGCCTTTCTTTCTAGACTTTTCCTTTCCCTCTTCCTGCAACACCCTCTCCCTGGCCTCCCATTGCGGAGTCCACCCAACCCCCTGCAAACCCGTGCTTCTGTTGGCATACATGTGATTCTGACCCAAAGCCCCAGAGGATCAGGATTTGCGTTTCCAATATGGCAGCCGCCTGTCACATAGAGCCATCCTGGAGGGAAGCCTCTAGCCTGTGTTCTTTGATCTTGGGGCGAAATGAATATTCTAGCTTCTGCCAACGGGTGGTTGGGAGAATTGTTTGGTCCTGTGCTCTATCAAATTCAAGGTATGGAAGAGGCACTGCCTGCTTCTCAAAAGCCCAGTTGTCTTCGTGTATTAACAGAAAATACACCAGATATTTTTCCTGGGTATCAGACCCAGTTCAGGCCAATTCAAGCGTCCAGTGGCAACCGCACGCAAAACACGTTCTAGATACGACGAAGGAGGAAGCCCCAGCTTCCAGAAATGCTCAGGAGGATTGCACATGAACTACTGATGAACCATAATCGAGCGAACATAAACTAAGATTGATGCAATACCTGGATGCCTTTCATACATAAAGTTATCATCTCATTTTCTCACAATCACCCTGTGAAGTAAGCAGGATCACCACTTTACAAAGAGGAAACTGAGTTCAGAGGCGCTCGGCGACTTGCCCAAAGTCACACAGAGGATCGATTTACAGAGTGTACCTTTGGATGTAGGTTTGCGCCCAAATATGAGCTCCTTGACTCTGCCCCGTGGCACACGAATAAGGATATATCTAAATGAATGTGGCAAGAGTTAGGGCCCCCAGGCAGCCAGAAATGGAGGAGGCCGGTGAGTGGGCAATGAAGTCCGTGAGGACGCCTCGGAGATGATAAGATCGGGGCTGCAGTCAGAGGAATTGGATGGGGATTGGGAAGCTAGCGGGGAGAGAGTAGGCACTGTAGTGAGCAATCTGCCCTCCAGAACCGCACGGAGCCAGAACCTCCGTGATCGCACACAGTTACCCCCACGAGAACACGGAAGCCCACCACATTTAAGAGATTTGTGAAATGCCCTCCAATCACTTAAGAAACAGAACTTAACACTAGATCTCAGGGTTCCTGGCCCCAGATCCTTCTGTGCTCCCCTGGCTTTTGAGTAGTAAATCGACTAGAACCCAATTTCTAATGAGAAGGTCATCATTCCTTCCCTAGGATTTCCAGGATTCGCATGCATGGATGGATCCTGTTCCATTTCATGGTGCAGGTCATGACGTCCGAGAGAGTTAACCTCCCCCTGTGCAACATTGGCCTCGGACACAGTCAAACCTAGGTTTAGATCTTACACCAGCATCACTTGCCGTGTGACCTCGAATAAATTCTCCGCCTCCCAAATTTCTGTGCTGCCCTCTGTAGGAGAGGATAATAGAGCCAGCTCCATAGGCTGGCTGTAGGGATCAAATGAGGCACTAGAAAGAGAAGTCATGGTAGGGGCTCAGTCAATAGTAAGATTGCTGGATTTTTTGGTGGCAAGAGTTCCATGGTCTTTGAACAATCCCGGAACCAAAAGGCAAAAAATTAAGAAAAAGATTAAAAAGGAAGAATCGTCACATGAACTAAATAACCAACCTGATATACATATTTAATGTTTATTTATTTATTTTCAGAGAGAGAGAGAGAGAGAGAGGGAACATGAGTGGGGGAGGGGCAGAGAGAGAGAGGGAGACAGAGAATCCCGAGCAGGCTCCATGCTGTCACCACGGTGCCCGATGTGGGGCTCCATGAACCGGAAGGTCATGACCTGAGCCAAAATCAAGAGTCGGATGCTTAACCGACCAAGCCACCCAGGCGCCTCTGCGACCTGATGTATTTAATATAATTAAGGATTACGTAGTACATCACTGTGCAAACGCAGGTGCCATTTCTCGCACTGCGAGGCCAACTTCGTGTTTCGCACGAAGGAGACACAGACAAGGAAACCGAGGCAAGGGATATGGGAATGATTTGGACAAGGTCCCCCAGCTGGGGAGTGATGGGATCAGGACTCCAAACTGGGCCCCTTCCCTTCCTAGCCCGTGTTCTGTCTACTGTGCTAATGAGGAGAACGAAGGGAATTGCCAAAGATTCTGGTACAATCTGAGAGACCATCGAACCACCTATTTATTACCAGGCTGCTGGGAACTGCGAGGGCAAGAAGCACAGGCCAGGCAGGGGGAGTTGCCTGGGGAAAAGGGCTTCAGAACATTACAAAGGAGACATCCAAGGAGGAAATGTGGGCTTTGGGCATTAGGGAGAGAAGAAAATTAGGTGGAGGGTATGTGCCTGTGTGTTCGTGTGAGAGAGAGACAGAGAGACTGTGAGCGTCACCAGCTGGGTTTCCCAGGAAGTGAACTTGGAGACTGAGTTAGCATGCAGAATGTAATTAAGGAGAGACCTTGGGATCAACATCTGGGGAGGGAGGGGCAGGAAGCGGGAGGGGGCAAATGGAGCTGACAAGCTGCCGGGAAGCGGGCCTTGGCCAACTCCGTGGAGAGCCGTGGAGCTGGGACTCGCCTTCAGAGATGGGTCGAGAAGGCCATGCCTCTGTGAGTCTGTGTCAATCAGTCACCGGATGTGGGCTGCTCGGCACGAGGCGTGGCCACGGGCAAGGTGCCCTGTGCCACCAAAGCCATCCCTGCCCACCCCGACAGCTGGAGGGTGTCCACCCCCGACTGCCGGCACCCCCAGCAGCTAGGCACCAAATTCTTCCTAGATGGGGGATCTTGGCGGCCTGTCCGTGGACCCTCCAAACCTCGCATGCCCGAGAGGGTTTGCATCTGAGTGTGAGTGTGGTTTGTATGTGTACGTTCTCTGCCCTCCCAGTTGAACTTGGCGTTCCCACACTGAATTCCCACGACGGCCACTGACCCTCCAGCTTTATTTTCTGTGCCAGTCTGGGAAGGGTCTGGATGGAAGGGCAGCTGGGAGCACCAAGCTTGACCGCAGAGGAATCGCCAGACAGAGGCCCAGAACTACCCGTCCGCAGCTGGTAGGGCAAGGATCCTGAACTGGAACCTGGGAACCAGCCGTGCCGGGCAGGCGAGTGTAGACGCAGGGACAGGAGAAGGCACCCTGCATGGGAGGCACCCATGCTCAGGGACATGAAACCCAGAGAAGACTGAGAGATGATGCGACAGAGACAGAGAGAGACCCACATAGGCAATGAGACACGGAGAGAAACATGTGGAGAGACAGTTTCACAAAAGGACAGAGAGAGAGAGAGAGACAGAGAGAGCAAAAGCCAGTCAGAGAAGGATGTGGAGAGAACAAATAGAAAAACAGAATGAGCAATGACAGTGTGACACAGTGTGACAGAAGTGGCAGGGAGGGGTCCCCAGCATCTTCCCCTCCCTCGGGTGGTGGCTTGGCGCCCTTCCAGCTCTCCGAATCCGTACATTTAGAAGCTTCTGTTTTTAATTCAAACATCCGGCAAGTTTAATCTCCTCCATATCTTGAGGCTGCAGCTCCTGGGTCGGAACCGACGGGGAATTTGAGAGAAAGAACAGAGCTGCTGGGTTAAGGGGTCATGGCACACGGGCATCAAAATGAGGGACCTTGGGGGGCCCTAGAGCCGCTCGACTCCCGAGGGTTATAAGTGAGAACACTAGGAAGAGCTAAACCAGCCCTGCCTTTGTTTTCATTATTATTTATTTATTTAAAAGAGACGATTGGGCAGCAGTCGCTAAAACATACCTGAATTACAAGGTGTGCCGGGGTCGTGTGTTTAAAGAAAATGACTTTCGTGTCCCCCCCCCCCCCCACCCCTCAGTTACCGTCTGCAGCGAACTGTGCCTTTTCGGCCTTCCCCTCCTTCCCCCGCCCCAGGGAACCGGGCCCCAGACAGACGATGGCCTTTTTTTTACAGAGTCTGCCTCCCACCCTCGCTCGGGAACTGGGTACGTGACACTAGCCAGCGTGAACCAAGCGGAAGCTGAACAATCGTCTGCACATTGGGGCTTGCCCTCTTGTCCGCTCCCTCTCGGAAGCTCGCTGCCACGCTGGGGGAAGCCCGAGCGACGGGGAAAGGCCCCGGGCCTCGGCCTCTGCTGAGCTCGCCCGCTCAGGGAAGGTGGGCCTTCCCCGGCCAGCTCTGCTCAGATGGCGGGACCGTGAGCCGGGAAGTGAGCACTGATGTCTTAAGCCGCTAACGATTGGGGCCGTCGGTTCCCCGGCCGTAGGTAGCTGGAACCAGCACCTCATGGCGCCCTCGGAAGAGTCTGGTCCCGCTCCCTGGGGCCGACAGAATTCCTGCTCGAGGCTCGAGCCTCGAGCCTGCTCTACTGCCTCGAAGCAGTATGTGTTCCTTCCAGGCATCCGGTTGGGTGAGGGGGACGAACTGTGGACTGGCTTTCAGATCCCACCTGCGCAGTGATGGGTGGGTTTGCTTCTCTGCAGAGGTGTCTTTGTGAATATAAGTTTTGCTCACTCCCGAGATAAATATCTGTTTGCATGGACAAGCAAGGGCTGGTGAGCTAGGGGGAGCCGGTTGAGGGAATAGCTCTATAGTTTGCTTGCTTATCAGGTACTTAAGAGTTTGAATGCATCAAGGTCCCAAACCTAAAGGTTAATGTTTTGACACTGAGAATCCATCAGTCGGGGGGGGGGGGGGGGAGCATGGGGGGAAGAGTTTGCATTAATTATTAGTCTGACTCTTAATTTAAATCAATGAAAATGCCAGAATGACAGAGGTGTTTGGACTGAATAATAATCACTAGGGCTGACACGGACCTGAACAAAGATGTGTGGAGCCCACGGGCAGGGCGTAGGCACGGAGGCGGGGCTGGTCCCGGACAGGACAGAAAAGCCAGAGTCACGACTGGAGATCCCCGGCCTTGGCCACAGTCATCCATCAAGGGACACGAGAGGCAGCCCACAGGGCAGGGCAGAGCCGCTCTGGGGTCTCTGGAGCATCCTTAAGTGCTGCTGAGCAAACATGCCAGTCAAAGCCACTTGGCTTCCGAATGTGCTGGTTGTTGCCCTTTGAGAAATGGACCAAGTTGTGGGTGCTTCCTTGTGTCAAGATGCAGCCTCATTGGGGGACCGTTGGACGTTAGCTACCAGTTGTCCTCATGAGCCACTGTATTTGGCAGATGAGTGAATGGAAGCCCAGAGACTAGAGGGGACTTAGCCCACGTCACACAGCTGGCGAGGGACAGAGATAGCGGGACACTCGGGCCTTCTCACTGTCCCCCAAGCTGTCCTTCCCCCAGGTCTCCGTGCCTGGAAGCTCTATGTAAGTGAATTATCCCGATGTATTTCCACCCTCTGGGAGCCCGACACCAAGCAGTTAGGCCCTTCCCTGATGAGGAAGAGGACAGGATCATTCGAGAGAGATGGATGATGGTGAGACGGAACTCGGCAAGAGAGTAGCTGGCTAACTGCTGGAATTTGCGAGAACCCGGGTACTCTGGTCCCAAAACAGCTAGCCTGAAATTCCACTGGCAAGTCACTTCTTTGAATTAAACATTTCTACCTTCCTATGGGCCTTTAAAACACATAAATGGCCCTGAAAGTGATAGCATAAAAGAAATTCACGTTAGTATGAGTTAACGTGATTAAGCCCATCTCCTCATTTGATAGACTTGTCTCCAGCACCTCCTTCCCTCCAGACCCTGGGATCCCCAAGTGGAGTCCTTGCCTGGAGAAACTCACCATCTCGTAGGGGAGATAGACACGTGACGGCAGTACGGTAACTGCCCTTTGCTGGGCATCGGCTCTGCTGCAGGCCGTGCATGAGGAAACCGAGTTTTAACCAAGCCCACCCCCCCTTCACGGTGTTCTCTCCGGGCCGAAAAATTCGGGGCTGGTGAGAGGCATTGTTCGGGGGAGGGCATCATGGAGGAAAGAGCCTGGGTCAAGGCAGAGGAGGATGAAAGAGTTGTCTGCTTCGGGAAACCAGCAGTTAATCACGACTTCAGCCAAGGGTGCGAGGGCATTCTGCCCAGGAAACTGAGCGAAGGCAGGCAGGCAGGGCCAGCTCTCCCAGGGTGGTGCTAACAAGATCTGCATTTTTGTCTGAGCTCTAGGGAGTCTTCTGGCAAATATTAAGCAGGAGAACATTTGCACAGACATAGCTTTAAAGTCCGGGGCTCTTGGAGCTTGAGGCTTCAGAGCGCAGGCCTGGTTTCAGAACCTGGATTCCTTCCTTGTTTCACAACAACACTAGGAATCTGAGCTCTCCGAGGTCATCGGCCGTGTCTTCTTGATGAGTGCTGTAACCGTGGATCTGGAAGTCCCTGGCATACAGTAGATGCCTGTGGGACACCGTTGGTTGCTCCCCCAAACCCGTTCTCCGTTTCCTCCTTGGACACGTAGTCAGCCAGGTAAAGATGACATCTCCAGCCTCCTTTGCGGCTAGATGTAACCCTGCAGCGAGGTTCTCCCCAGTGGGATGGAACGGCAACATGCGTGGGCAACTGTGCCTCACCTGCTTTAAAAGCTGCTTGCCCTGAGATTTCCTTCCTACCTTCCCGCAAGCCAGGACTCGAATGTGCCCCGACCGGGCTTTGACCTTACAGACGACAGCCACGCCCTAGCGAGTGGCAGAACATGCTTTAGCCATCTGGAATCCCTCAAGAACCACAGGGAGCCAAGCTGCCCTCCAGACCCAGACCCAGACCTCCGCTCCTAGAAATGCTACCCAAGAGACAAATGAGTCCCTCCGTTTCGTAAGTCACGGCGCTAAGGGGGGCTTTTTTGTTACAGCGCCTCAGCCCTTACCTTAACCAGCACAATACGCATTTGCCGAATGAATAAATGAAATCTATTCTTCTGCAAATGCTGCGGGAATCTTACATTATTTCTCCAGCAAGACCGTACCGTGAGTGCAGGACCCCTCTCTCTGTTTACCATCCCAAAGCATCTAAGTTGGTGCCAGATTCTTATTGAGTTGAATTAAATAGAAGAAAATCAATTCTGATGAGATGAGTCTCTTAGAGCAGCCATTTTAATAGTCTGCTTAAGGGGAGAGAAAGATTATCTCCCTAGACTGGTAACAGTGAAAGAATTTAGGAAGTGTTTGAACCTCTTTGGATGAGGAGTTACAAGTGCCGAAAAAGTCAAGGTGCACGACTAAGGTGAAAACGTCGTGGGTGACACTAGAAAATTTGCAGAATTACAACTGGCAGAGCGTAAGCATTAGCACCACAGCTGAAGAGTCACAGGGGAGAAAGGGAACCCCTCTCTGTGGAGAGAAGCATCATGCATCAAATTTAACAACGTCGCCACACCCGCACCCACACACACACACACACACACACACACGTGCATGCGCACACGCACACACAAAACTCCGTTCTGCTGAGAACTCGTTAGTTACATCCGATGTGACATATGGGCGGGTAATACAGTCTGGAGCCTAGATTTCTTTAATTAACCAATAGCAATCAGGAGTGAGGGCAATTCCAGGGGAATGGTAATTGTCTGGAAGTTCTGGATGCCTGCAGGCTGAGCCTCAGGCCAGAAACCCAGCCAGCTCTGTCCCCGCGAAGAGCTCGGAGCCAAGGTCACGACTGCCATTTTAAGCAGGGTCTTTTTTCAAAAAGGTTGCGATCACAGCTGATTGTCGTGGGCGAGGATTTCTTCTGTGATGTGTACAACCTTGGGGGAGGGAGCGAGCTGTATGGGGCATCCCATAGTGCTACAGTGGGGGAACATAACAGCTTGCTGGGACTGTAGGGACCAGATTCTGCAGGTGCTGGGTGGTGGGTGACCAGTGCCTCGGGCGCTCAGTCTGGACTGCAGTTCCTCGGCTCAACAAGTACTTACTGTGTAACAAGTGCCTCCCAGGCTTGAGGCCGGGGCTAGATGTTTATGCAGCCCTTTTAAACATTTGGGAAGAAATGCACAACAACATTTTTTCATGTGGTGGGACAGATTGCCTTGTCTTCAGCTTGGTACATTCCACAGGACCTACCTCATGCTCTGGAGGGAAAAGGGGCTCAGTAAATGCCGCATCGAATTTCAGTTCATGGAATGATGCCAGCTAGACTTTAAAAAGTATTTTGATGCAGGGGCAGCTGGGTGGCTCAGTAGGTTAAGCGTCCGACTCTTGATTTTGGCTCAGGTCACGATCTCGGGGTCGTGGGAGTGAGCCCCGTGTCAGGCTCTGTACTGACAGTGTAGAGCCTGCTTGGGATTCTCTCTCTCTCTCTCTCTCTCTCTCTGCCCCTCCCCTCCTCAAAATAGGTAAATAAACTTAAAAAAAGTATTTTGACATAAACTGATCAGAATGTCACGTGGATTTTTTGGCCTGTAGACTGGTGCTTTTTAAAGTAAGAGAAGGGGCTTTTCCCTCTGGAAAATTGTTGAAATGGTTCCCTTACAATCGTGCTTACATTCTCCATTTGCTTGGCAAGCTCTCTTTTCCCTGATAATGCAAAAGTAAACAAACACCCGCCAGGCCACTCTCTGGATCATCACAAATTCCAAATAAGAACAGTCTGAATTAATGAGGTTTTTTATTTACTGTTCTAAGTGAAGTTGAAAGATAAACAGCTCTCATTTGTCTGGGCCCCAGGACAGTGAGCTCAGAACATTCCCAGGCTCAAGTCAGGACACTTCACGTCACTGAGGAGGTGAATAACCAGAGAGGAAAACAGTAAGGTGGCTCTGGGTCCCTGAACTTCCAAAAAAGCGCCTCAGGCATTCATTTGAACTTGGAAGGAGGTCGAGTCCTCATTCCTGTCACAGGCTGTGCTCTCTGGAAGCAGGGGCAGGGGCAGGGGCTCATGGGGCATGAAGTCTGCTGGAGATCAACATCTGCAGAAGGGAAGGGAAGGGAAGGGAAGGGAAGGGAAGGGAATGAAGGGGAGGGGAAAGGAGGGGAGGGAGGAGGAGGGAAGGGGAGGGAAGGGAGCAGGAATGGGGGCCGGGTGGAGCTTCCGTGCGCACCTGACTAAGGCCGCACCAACCCAAGGGGGGTGCTCTGGGCAAGGTTTGCCCCTAGAAAGACTCCTGTCGGACAGAAATGTCTGGCCCTTTGCACCCCTGCCCACCCTCCCTGACTGCTCAGTTTCAGGATGTAGCCCACCTCGGACAAAGGCTTGACCTGGGGCCAGACAGCTCTTAGCAGCTGAGATGCTCCGGGAAGGAGCTGGCAGCTGGAGGCTGTCTGCCGACCATGTTCCTCGCAGTTGGGCAACGAGATCTTCCTTGGAGGGGGATCTGGGCAGTGCATCTCTGTCTACCACAGGCCCAGAGGCACAATTGGTTCTCAGAGCTGCCCCGGGGTTTCCTGAGCAGGCTGGCCCCCGCAAAGAAGTCGGCTATCTTTCCCCACGTGGTTTCTTCCTCCTCCTGCCCTTCTTCAGACCCTTGTGCCTTTCTCCTTCTCTCCTTTGTGTATGATACTCATTTTAAAAAAGGATCGAACATCAGTTCATCGCTACAGGCACCGGGTATGAGCAGAGATCAGCACCTACTGGGCCCTGCTCTCAAAGAGCTTACATTCCAGAGAGAACGCTATTGAATCTTCAACAAAAGGAATCGGTTATTGATTTGGTAGGCGTACGAAAGAGGCCCAGGCGATACGAAAAGTGCGTGGGTACTAACTTGTTACAGTGACCAGTAACCGCCACCACTCATGAGGCGTTTGCTGTGTGCCAAGCTGCGTATGCTGGCATCTGTTTCTCACAGTGAGCCCCCGAGGTGGGTGTGATTCCCACCCCCACGGAGAGGCGCACACAGGTTAAGTAAGCTGGCCGCCTTTACTTACCTAGCAAGTGGTGGAGAAGGTTACGGATCCGTATCATAGAGTCGAGCTTCAGAATCCGTTGTCTTAACCTTTATGCTGAACTGCCTCTCCCGATTCTTTGATACAGCAAACAGCTATTGTGACCGCTTGGGATGGGCAGGAAGAGGTGGGACTGGCAGGCACAGCCGTGTCGCGGGACACCTCCCGGAGGAAGAGGGTTTAGAAGGATGAGCCGATGGGCGAGAGAAGAAAAGGGACGTGGCGGGCACGACTGCTGCGTGAACAAAGCTTGGGAGCACTGTTCACAACCGAGAGGCAAGATTTGAGTGCAAATAGTTTACTCGGGAGATAATTCGAGAAAACACCGGTGGGAGAGTGGGAAGAGACAGGATGGGGAAGGCAGCCAACTGAGGGAGTGGTACCAAGATAGTTCCCAGTGTGGGCAACTGGAGGGCAATTCCTCTGGGGACCTGCGGGGGGCAGTATAGCACACGCCTCAGTTATCTCAACCAAGGGGCGAGAGAACTGGAGGAATTATGTCCCGGACGGTGTCAAGGGTGTGGGGGACGCTGATTCCGTGGCTCCTCCCTCCAGCCATCTGCACGGGGAGAGTAGGCTCCAGGGGCCAAAAGCCCTGCATGCAGGTGCTGGTAGTTGGAAGCCGGCCCACATGCACAAAAATGTTACCCATCAAAAGGGTCCGGTCGGGACACAGGCGGGGTGTGCTAGGAAACATTCTGGGGCGGGTGCAGGAAGTGGCTCCGTTAGAGAGGGAGGAACGGGCCTCGCGATAGGTGGAATCAGGACCCCCAAATACGCCCACATCCTAATCCCCAGACCTGTGCGTATGTCGCCTGATAGGGCCGAAGGCACTTTGCAGAGGGGATGAAGTTTAGGTTCGTGCAATGGGAAGGGTAGCCTGGATTGTCCAGGTGGGCCCAGGGGACGCGCGAGGGGCATCGTACGTGAGGGTGTGGAGCAAGACGTTGGAGTGACGTGAGGAGAGGTCGCGATCCAAGGAGTGCAGAGTGCAGGTGGCTTCTAGAAGCTGGAAAAGGGAAGGAAATGCATCCACCCCTCAGAGCCGGCAGAAGGAACCAGCCCTGTCGGCACGTTAGCGTAAGCCTCGTGAGACTGACTTCAGACTCCGGACCTCCAGAACTGGAAGAGAATGCACGCGTGTTGTGTGAGCCCCAGACTGTGGTCATCTGTCACAGCAGCAGTGGAAAACTAAGGCAGGCCTCTTCTGTCAGGCCACCGCGTGCTCCGTGAGCACTTTGACTTTTCCATCGTCATGGTATTTCTGTGGCACTTAAATTTAGAGAATTTTCCCTAAATTCTTGTATTTCTGTGGCACCTCGTGACAGCCCTTTGGGGTAGGTACGGAAAGTCTTGCCTCCATTTGTTCTGAGAAACCGACTCTCAGAGAAGCCAAGGGGTTTTCCCTGGGCAGCTCAACACCTTGGTGGAGGGAAACGACCGTGTCCTCCATAGCCTTCTGCCCCACTCTTGGCTCTGCGTGGCCCGGATGCGGTGGGCCCTCTAACTCTGGAGCAGGCCTTCTGATCTCGAAGCCACCACTCCAGCTGCAGCGCTGGCCAGAGCCTTCGGGCTGCTGCCTGGGCCAGGAAGACTCTCAGGCTGTCACCTCCTGAGTCCCCATCCTGGGGAACCGTGGCCTTGGCCTAGAGGGGAAGACAGCTGTGCTAGAAGCACTCTTGGGGATGGCCTTCAATGGAACAATTCCCTGAGCCCACCGCCCTTGACCTCCCATCTGCTGACTTTGTTATGAGTTCACAGTATGACAAGACGGGGATCTCATATTTTGGTCTCCTTCACGTCACCCTAGGGTAGTGGCAGGAGGGGTAGAAATATTCCTGACTCTGCTACTAGTCAGCTGAGAGACCATGGGCAAGTTATGTTACACCTCTGAGACCGAATTTCCTGATTAGACAGCCATTTCTTTTCTTTTTTTTTTTTTACTCTTTTTTTTTTAAGTTCAATCCACGTTAGTTAACATGTAGTGTAATAATGATTTCAGGAATAGAATTTAGTGATTCATCACCTACGTATAACACCCAGTGCTCATCCCAACAAGTGCCCCACCCCATGCCTGTCGCCCACCTAGCCCATCCCCCCACCCAACGCCCCTCCAGCGACCCTCAGTTTGTTCTCTATATTTAAGGGTCTCTTACTGTTTGTCTCTCTCTCTGTTTTTATCTTATTTTGAGACAACCACTTCTGACTCACCTTACAAAAAGGCACAGTTGCGACTTAGCTCTGTAGGGTGAGCAAAAGCTCACCACAGAGTGTTTTACCTGCCGATTGATAGGGCACTTAAAATTTCACCATTAGATATTTAGTTCCTTATGGAGATGAAGTTCTATTTTTCAAGGGTCTCCTATTGAAATGAAAACAGATGGAGTGGTAGTTATACTTCAGGTTATGATGAGTTATCCCTTTAACCTGGGGTTATTGTATCGATCTTTCTAGGCTTGTCTTCTGCCTGTGTTTAGAGCATAGCCTCTTTGGTAGGAAGACGGAGTAGGCTTCTTACGAAGAGAGGTAAGGAGGTGCCGAAGAAAATCTTCATACTACCTTACAATCTGGTCCTAAGATAGTGTTTTTTTTTTTTTTAACGTTTATTTATTTTTGAGAGAAAGAGAGAGACAGAGAGACAGAGTGTGAATGGGGGAGGGGCAGAGAGAGAAGGAGACACAGAACCCGAAGGAGGCTCCAGGCTCTGAGCCGTCAGCACAGAGCCCGACTCAGGGCTCGAACTCATGAGCTGCGAGATCATGGCCTGAGTCGAAGTCGGATGCTCAACCGACTGAGACCCCCAGATGCCCCGTGGTCCTAAGCTAGTCATAAGACCAAAGCTCTGAATGCAGATCTGTTCTTAATGAGCGTTCCTTCCTAATCTGGCTTCATGGGACACCTGTTTGTAAACCCAAATGCCATTTTACAAACGCAAATGCCTATGTGTCTGAGGTGAAGAAGAGTCTGGGTAATACAATCTTCCGGTAAATCTGGGGTCCCCTCCCCTGCATTTCCGTACTTGAGAAGTCAAACTATAGAAGTAAGATTTAGTTGGTGCCATAGCTGGGGTCCCTGAGAAAACAGCCCGAGGCCAGCTTACTTGCTGACGCTGTCTGAGGGAGGTGACCCAGGACAACGGGAGCGAGGGGGAGAGAGAAGGGAGGCAGGGAAGCAAGGAAAATCAAGGCAAGAGGGTGCATTTCACAAGACGCACAGCTGATAGAGCAGTCGTGCTGGACATCTTCAAAGGAGCTGCGTGGAATCCTTTACTGGGCCACGTTATCGTGAGTTTGGTTTGAAGCAGATAGTCTCTCGGCCCAAGGGCAACCCATCTGCTAAGTTATGAAAGCAAGCTCTGTGCGTAGCCTTCCTCCTCCTCCGGGGAACATGCCTGGGCCAGCCGGCTAGAGGAAGAAACACGAAAGGAGCGCGGCGGCCACGTCACCCCAGTCACACCAGGCAGAGCTGTTCCAGATCAGCCGACAACAAGCAGGCCCTCACACTTATGAGCCAGGGTCGGCCGAGCCATCCAGCTGACGCCCAGCTGGCTGCAGATGCACGAGCAGACGCAGTGCGGATCAGCCGAGTGTAGCCCAGGGTAGCTAAAACTTGCCGCCCTAGGAATGAAATAAATGCTTATCGTTATATGCCACTAAAAGTTTTCTTTGGAGGGGGCGGAATGTTCCACGGCATTATTGTGGTGACTGATAGAATTGCACCCACCCCAAGTTCAGCTCTCCTTCTGTGAATTCCCATTGGCTCTCTCGGTCCCAGTTTCTCGTTTGTCTAATGCCTTCAAGTACACAAGTGTTAGCCTCCCAGACCTGACTGCAAACTCTTGAGTGTCAAGGTTTACATCTCTCTGTTTCCCTACAGAATATTTAGCCACCATCCTGAGCACGCAGCAGACCTTCAGAACGTTGGTGTGATTTCTAAGCTCACGTGGCATGGAGTATTTGCATGAATTTCCCGTGCCGCTGCTCTTCGATTTTTATTTTTTTAATTTTTTTTAACGTTTACTTAGTTTTGAGAGAGAAAGAGAGCAGGGGAGGGGCAGAGAGAGGGGGAGAGAGAGGGAGAGAAAGCAAATCCCAAGCAGGCTCCACACGGTCAGCATGGAGCCGGACGCAGGGCCTGAACCCACGGACTGTGAAATCATGACCTCGGCTGAAACCAAGAATCAGATGCTTAGCTGACTGAGCCAGCCAGGTTACCCTCTTTTATTGTATTTGTTAATGTTTTGTTTTGTTTTGTTTTGTTTTGTTTTGGGAGAGAGAGAGAGAGAGGAAGTGAGCACAAGCAGGAGAGGGGCAGAGAGAGAGAGGGAGGGAGAGAATCCCAGGCAGGCTCTGCGCTGATAGCCAAACTCATGATAACACGGCGCAGAGCCTGATGTGGGGCTCGATCCCAAGAACCGTGAGACCATGACCTGAGCCTAGATCAAGAATCAGACGCTGAAATGACTGAGCCACCCAGGCGCACCTGTTTGCTTTTCAGAATATGAGCGCCAGGAGAGAACTTAGGTACCAGCAGACTCAAAGCGCAAGGGTCAGAGAGACTAAATCACTTGTCCATGGCCACGTGGCTGGCTGGAAGCAGAGCTAGACACAGTGGCCAGGCTCCTGGATGTGCCGTCAGTGTCAGGGCCAGATCCACAGTTGACCGACAGGGGCTGCCTGGCAACGGTGTGATAAGGATTCGGAACCTAGAGCTGGGCGCGGTGGAAGAGAGTCCCGTGATCGATCAGCCGCATCTTCCAAGGGTGAGGAAGACGTGAGCAGGGGGACGGATGCCATATGGTCACCACCTCGGCTATCTCTGGCTGCTTATTGGGATCCTACCGGCTTCTGAGTATCACAAAGGTGCCATTTTGTTGATTTCACCCTCATTTGGTTCCTGGTTTGAACGGCTGTTGACTTTTTTCCCTGTCTGCCCCTAAAAGCTGGGTTCTCGTTGCCTCGGTCGGGGTCATTCCTCCGCAGGTTAAGAGGCAGGGACATCGCTGAACACAGCACGCTTGGCCTTCCAGCACCTCTAAGGGAGTCGGGGGTCGGGTCTACCTTGGAGCCAGGAGTGGAGAAATCCTGCCAGAAGAGGAGGAAGTGGGGGCTGTATTTTCCTTTTCCTCTTGCCAAGAAAATCGAGGGGCTCCCTCCCGGCTTCCTACCCTTGAATGGGCCTCAGCTTAATGTCACTGCATCAGGGAAGCCTTCCCTGATGCCCGCGATGAAGTCGGGTGCCCTGTCACATGTTCTCACTCCTCTTACGTGTTCCCCTGGTGGCAGGATGTTTCCCTGAATCTGCGATCCATCAGTGCTAAGACCTCCCAATATTTTATGTCCCAATCGGAAAGAAAAATACGCTACCATTTAAACTACAGCACAATGCTTTCAAACCACTTACAATTTTTATTGTATAGTTATTAAAAGAGCACTTTTAAATTTATTTAGACAGATTTGTGTGATACGGCGCTCTCGTGCAGAGGAAAATATCCCCGAAAGTAACTGGCTGAGGGAATAATCCTTCACCTTCTTCACATGGAGAAGTTGAATGTTCGGAATAACTTTGTGACTCAGAGCTGCTCGTGTCGACCAAGGGCTCTGACGTACCCTCACACATGCCATCTCCGTGAACGTCTCTTCAGGTGAGGGGGACTGGAGTTATTTTGCTCCCCAACTTGTAAACGTGGCTTTTGAGGCGCGGAGCCGGGAAGCCCCTTGGTCAAGTTTATAAGGGAAAGTAACGGGCAGAACTGGCCCTAAGTAGTCTGGTTCCTGGTAAACTGAATCGCAGATTCACGGTCACACTGTACGTACAAGGCTCAGTGCCTCTTCTTGCAGCGGGATACACGACACTTGTGACACGTCAGCAGAGGAGAGAGACCCCAAACATAAACGAATACGATGCAAGAGGATGGCCAGCGAATGCCAGGGTACAAGCCCATGGTGTTCTGGAGGAAGAGGGGTGGGACGTGTTCGTTCGACTGAAGGCATCTGGGAAGTCTTCGGGAGGGGGGGGCATCTGAAGGTTGCGACGGAGCGGCGTCCCCCTGGGGAGGGGCCAGCAGAAGCCACAGGTCGAGGTCTGCAAGTGTAAGGTGCATCGTCCCAAGAGCGGGGTGTTTGTTTCAGCCAGAAAGTAAAGAAGCAGTCTGACTTGTATTCTGTGGGAGGAGGGGAATCCCTGGTTGTTTTGCCCAGGGTCCCCCTTCAGAACGACAGCTTGTGGGCAGTGTACAGGATGACGTGATGGGGGCCAAGGAACCAGGTAGAAGGCCATGGCAGTGGCCCCGATGAGAGGTTTTGAGGGCCCGGTCTCGGGCAAGACCGGTGGGAATATAAACGAAGACCAATCGGTATGCGGCACACTGCGGAGAGAGACCCAGGGGACTATATGGTTCTTCACGGGGTGACCAAGGCGGGTCAAGGGGCAAGAACGGGGAGCAGTCGAACAAGTCCGTCCGTACGTCAGAGTCCTGATGGCCGGGACCATCCGGGAGGAGGCGTCACGTGTGGTGTCTTGTGGTGTGGCTGTGGACCAAGGAGAAGGGGCCGAGGGGTCAAGGTTGGGAGTGGAGTCACGGGCCCGGGGTATAATAAAAAAGGAGAGGACATGAGAAAAGTGAGGTCGTGCCTCGCACGGGGCTCAAGGTTCTTATGTCAGTTGGTAAGATCACATGGGGTCAAAATTCCTCCCAGAGACAACCCCATCTCTCCAGAAGTTTGCCATAGCCACCCACCATCCCCGCCCTGCTGGAATAGATCAGTCCTTCTTTCACGGGCTACCAGATAAACCAGTTGGCTTGCACCCTGCGGCTGTGTTCCGGGGAAAAAAGAAGTCACCTCTCATAGTAAAATCCTATGCACTGGAAAATATCAAAATGAGTATCAGGCTCGTTACAAAAGTACCTCCAGACTCTGCTGCGAAACAAAACTGTCACATCAGAAGAGAGGGCAATGCAGAAAGCTAAGGTGACTGAGAGAAGCCCCCCCACCCGGCCCCGCCGCCCTGCCCGCGTCCCAGGCTTTCAGTGTGGAGCCGAGCACAACAAGAAGTCATGATGTAGACCAGCCCCAGGGTTACCTGGTGGTGGGCAGGAGATTGCATTTTGCTCTCCATTTCCAAAGGCGTTGGAGAGTTTTATAGAAGCCCAAAGACTGTGATTTTATTGGGGGGAACGGGTTAGAAGGTGAGTATCGATCTGGTTCACTAAAGAAAAAGACAAGTTAGAGCAACAGAAAGGAGTGGAGAGGGCGCTCCAGGTAAAGGGAACGATGTAAAGAAAGACACAGAGCTTAAAACCGATTGTAGTAGCACATTGGAGCACAATTAATGTATCAGAATCATGTTCCATTGCAAATCAGAAAGTGTCCAAGTAGCAACAGCTTAAGCAAATGGGAGTTAGTTTCATAGGACAAGAAATCTACAAGTTGGCCGTTGCTTGTGTTGGTTCAGTGACTCAAAGGTGTCAGCGATGGAATTTCTGCCACTTTCTTGGCCTGTCCCTCATGGTGGTCCCAAAATGGCTGCTTAGCTCCAGCCATCACCTCTGTATCTGCATTCAGGATAGAAGAAAGAGGGAAGGTGATGCCAGCTGTTCTAGTTCGGGCTGCCCTGCAAGCAGAGCCTGAAACAAAGACTAGAGTTCACCTAGCTTATTTGGCAACTGATCCTTGGAAGCAGAAAAGGAAGCACGGTGAGCAAAAGAGGAAAGGCAAAAAGATAATATAAAGGTGCGCTAAGGAGGTTGTTGCCTCGAAACTGCCCGCCGTCTCACTGTGGCAGCTGAGGCTGAGTTCGGAGGTGGGCCGAGGGCATGGGTCATGGGGCGCTGCAGCCGTCTGCCACAGAAGCAGACCTCCCGGTGTCCAATTGGCCTGAGCTGCAGCACTTGGCCACTGCTGGCAGAAAGGGAGGCCGGGAAGTGAGCATCGCAGCCCCTGCAGCCTCTAGGATAGAGGCGGGAAGGGAGCAAAGCAATTGCAAGGGCCATTGACAGGAAAATGGTAAGACGTCAGATCCTTACACGTGAGAAAGGAACTGAGTCCTGGGTCGAGCGAGGAACTTGCCCGCCCAGCCGCGTGGTTGGGGGCAGAGCTGGGGTTTGACCCAAGCTTTGGAGACCTTTCCACTCTCTCCGTAAGACCCCTCAGGCCGCGGGAGAATGTCTGGCCCGGAAAGCTGTTTAAAACCAGGAAGGAAAGAAAAGCAAAAGTCTCCTGCATCGCTAAGGTGGCGTCTGTTGTCACGAGACCTGGAACAATAAGCCTGGACCCTTGGACTTGCTCCAAGGGGCGATGGGGAGCCATCGTAGAATCTTAAACAGGAGCACGGCGATTGGAGTTGCTCGTAGGTAGATATTATATAAATATAAGGGGTTATTTCTCTGTTGATTGCGGCTGCTGATTCGGCCAAGGGGAAATGGAGTTCTGGACGGGCTCGCACCTCCAGCCGGCACTGCAGGTGCTGTTGAGGCGAGGCGCAGGCTGCTGTCTGACATTCTCAAAAGGCCCCTGCTCTCCCGAGAACGGCTTGATGCTTATTGCTAATAACAAGGCTGGCAGCCGGCTGCAGCTTTCACTCAAAATTCTCCAGCTTTCAGTAATCAAAGCCAGGCCTGGGTGGTTCCCTGGCCCTAGCCTGGAAAAGGAATTTCCTTTATTTTTGAACATGGGGAGAATAAAAAGAAGTACAAGTTGTTTTATAAGACAAGTGCGGCAGCGATTTCAAATAGGCATTTAGGCATCTCTTAGGGATTAACATCAGGACTCATTTAAAGGCTTGGAGTGTTAATAAGGATGAGATGTATTTATTTTTCCCTGGGTTCTTTTTAGGAATCCCTGGGCAACGTTCTGGAATTGATCTGCGCTGGTTCGGATTTCATGCATCCCCCCATTTTCCATGCTGACTCTCCCACCCCTCTTGTGACTGAGCTGCACCTCCCGGTACCTTGGAGGAAGTGCCCCATCCAGGGCGCGCAACTGGGCAGAATTGGTACGCGGAAATACTGTTCGTTGGGTCGAGGCAGCTTGGCAAACAAGATGGCCTTCTTTTACCTAGGGAATCTGGTTTGAAAATTGGACATTAAGTTACACTTCTAATTGAAATGAATTTGATGGTTTCGGAACAGTCCCCAGTGATCCCAGCCCACATCATAAAAACCACCATAGGCAAACTGGCACCATTCAGCCGGGGCTCAAACAGGCTAGGGAGTAAAAGAAGATGTAAATTGAATTTGTGGTTGCTTTTATCTTCAGATAGACAGGCTGAGGGGAGCTTCCAGAGGAGAATTCTTGGGTCAGATGACATCGTTTTCCTGACAGTCTGGGAGACAGTGTGGTATAGTAGGGAAGCACTAGGTTAAGAATCTAGTCTGGTCTCTGCCAGAATTGATGTTGTGTTCTTTGGTGAGTCGTTGAAAACAAACGAACAAACAAACAAAGAAAGCTTTCCATGCCTCAGTTTCCTCTTCTGCAAAATGGGGATAATGGTATCACCGCGGCTCATGGGACAGTATTGGGTTCGGTTCAGGCATTGAGTGGTTCACGCCATGGCCCGAGGCAGCCCTCAGGACCCGGGGCTCCTGGCGGACGGACAAACATACACTTTCCACTCCGCCAGCTGACACCCAGAGGACAAAGCTGCTCATCCTCCCGTGAAACTTAGGTGTGAGGTAGATGAGCTCAAAGGACAGGGACAAGACAAGACAGTGAGCACACTCAAGGGGGGAACAGTGCCTTCCATTGCTAAGGGTCCCTGAATCACCTCACTGTCCACATCAGCTCTTTGTTTCTTTTTTTTTTTAATTTTTTAAATGTTTATCTATTTTTGAAGGAAACAGAGACAGAGCGGGAGCAGGGGAGGGGCAGAGAGCGAGGGAGATGCAGAATCGGAAGCAGGCTCCAGGCTCCGAGCTGTGAGCGCAGAGCCCGACGCGGGGCTCGAACTCACAGACAGCTCTTTATTTCTCCCAGACGCATCTACCTAAGCAGAAACACACTGTGTGTTACCAATTAGAATCTGCTCTACAACCGCGTCAGGTAGCTCTTCATATTCCCTCTTTACAATTAAGAAGAGTGAGGCACAGCAAGGTCACGCGGCTTAGCCAAGGTCACACAGCTAGTATCGAGTAGAAATGGCATATGCCAAAGCCCGTCGTCCCGCTGTACCGTGGTTTTAATGACTGTTCTAAGAGGAAATGGCGAAAATAAATAAGACTCAGTCCCAGCTTTTGAGAAGTTCGCGGTTTAGCCACAGAGGTGATGACGTACACGGAAATATGTGTGCACAAGCAGAGTAAAGATCTGAGAAAGCATAAACACAATTACCTTTAGGGAGTAGAAATGAGGTGAGAGAGGGGGCGGAAGGTGAGCGTATTTGTCAGCTATTGCTGTCATAACCAACAATCCCGAACCTCAGTAACTTGAAACGGTTCTTACTCATCTGCAGGTTGGATGCGGGTTGGCTGATGTGGCCTGGACTCCGCCAGGAGGCCCTGCTTTGGGTGGGGTTCAGCTCTGTGGTCATGAGCCAACTAAAGGGGCAGCCATTTCTGGGGGAAGCTCATCTCGTGGTAATGGCAGAAACACAGCAGGGGAAGTGAAACCACAGGGGCATAGGTGCTCGGTTCATTTTTCCTAACATCTCATTGGCTGTAGCAGGTCACATGGCTAAGCCTCGAAGTCAAGGGACAAAGCAAAGGGTAGGGAGGGATACCGAAAGGGTGAAGAATTGGGTCCGGTAATCTCATCTACCCCCAGACAGCTGCAGTTTTTACAGCAAAATATCTGCATTATTAATTTTTAAATGATAAGTATGTATTATTTTTTAATATAAAATCCCAATTAAAAAAATACTACCATGCAAAACCCATTCCGGGAAGATTAGAATAGCATTCCCTGGGGGGACACAGCCCAAGGTGACATTTCCCAGCCCATCTCCTATACGCCAGTACACACACACACACTGTAATCCAGTGGTTGCTATAACATAAGTGTATCCCCAGTGCAATGGGAGCCCATATGAGAGGTATTTTTCATTCATTCAACAACTATCCATTTGGTATCATTGCGTGCCTGTGCTTTGGAAACAAAGGGAAAAACAAAACCAGTCAGATCACCGGCATCACGGAACTCAAAAGTCTAGCAGCAAAAATACTCTGAGCAAGTCCAACTGGAATGAATTCTTGAAGGAGGGACGTGGAAGCTATAGAAACGAGCAAGAGGAAAACCTCGTGTAGACTGAGGTTCTGGCAGAGATTCCTAGGGGTTGCGGCCCAATAATTTTCCTTTATTAATAGTCAAAATCCCAAATTTTAACTGACCAGGTGGGTACTCAGGATAAAGACATTTCCCAGCGTTCCTTGCGGCTAGCCATGACTGCTGAGTTTTGGCCGATAGACACAAGTGCCCTTAGAGGGAGGAGGCATACCATTCTTGGCCCCTCATTTTTCCTGCTGGCTCGAATATGAACGTGAAAGCGAGGGCCCCAGCAGCCATCTGGGACCACGAAGTGACCTTGAGAATGCAGACCGCTCAAGATAAAACGAGATGGAAGGAGCCTGGGTCCCCTGAGGATGTCTTGGAGGAGCATGGCCAAACTCACACTGCCTGCCTACCTCTGGGCATTTGCATGAGTGGGAAACATCCCTCTATCTTGTTTACATCACTATCAGGTTGAGCTTCTGTTACTCGTAGCTGAAATTTGTCCTAACAGATAAAGGGGTTCAGGGGCAGACCTCCCTGCAAAAGTGAAATTAAGCTGATACCTGAGTGATGAGTGGAAAAAAGCCTAGGTTTGTCCGTTCCAGGCAGAGAGAAGAGCGTATGCAAAGGCTCAGGGGTTGGAGGACGTAAGAGTTTAGGGCAGGTGTGCAGGGGAGGGAAAGGGAAGGTCAAGGATTGCCCTCATAGGATTCCGTCTCTGTCACTCACCCACCCTTCTGCTCCTTCCTCCTTCCCCCATCCTTCCCTCCCTTCTCCCTCTCCGCCCGCATCCCTCCTTCTTCTCCTTCCTTCCTTTCTTCCTTCCTTCTTTTTGACAAATATTGGCTTGAGTTCCTACTGCACAGCTAGGCAGTGTGCTAAGCACTGGGCACACACTCTCACGGAGCTGCCAGTCTTTGGGAGGGACAGCTATTCACTGGAGAGGAGGGAGTGACGGCTGCTCATCTGTGCTCCCCAAAATGGGAACCCTTGTCTCGGAGCTCCTTATCGGAGCCTGCTTCCTGGAGAACCCACCCCGAGATAGGCCTCAGGGCAGGTGAGAGCTTGTCACACTCACCAGAGAAAGTGCAGGAAGATCTGCGTGTCTGGAGGACGGGGAGTGGAGGGGCAGTGGTTGGCGAGGAGACGTGATCTAGAACACCATATATGACCTGAAAGGTTTTTACAGTTCCCTCCGATGTCCGCACGGGTTGGGGGAACCGTAATACCAGTCGTAAGAAGCTGCTGTTGGTCAGGGGGAGAGAAGAAGGGGGCTTTACCTGGTGCGGTGGCCGTGGGAGTGGAGAGCAACGGACAGACCCTACATGTCCTCGGTGTTTGTGGAAAGAGAATCATCAGCCCTTAGTGCCTGGCTCGACCTTGGAGGCAGGGAGGTGCTGAGATGATAAGTATCGGGGAGAAAAGGTTTGGGGGGTGAGAATCACGAGCCCCGTTGTGGACGGGCGGATTTAGAGACCGTTGAATGTCCGAATCTGCGGTCAAAGACCCCTGTGGCTGTGAGATACGCATTTGGAAGTCGTCACGCCAAGCCCTCCAAAGCTTCGAAAATCTCATTTCCTTCTAGAAAATCTTCTCACGTGGAAAGGAGACAGAGTGTGGTCTGGACTTGCCCAGCCCTGCCCTTTCCGCCTCAGGGATTTCAGGTTGCTGACGCTCCCTTAGCCCTACCCTTAGCCTCGTCCTCCAGCCGAAGTGCCCTTGTCTGATCAGTCCTTCCTAGAATTGCTGTGCGCCCCACCCTTATAGACGAGCCCCACGCCCACCCGCACCGTATTGGGCATCAGCTGCTGCAGAGGAGGAAGGGGTATCTGCCCCAGGGCAGCCCAGGGACCTGAGAAGGCTCTCGAAGCCTACGCCTAAAACACTCTGCCTGCTAATATCTGGATGGTGCATTGTAGATACGCAGTAAGAGCGTGTGGAAGGCGTGAGGTCATTTTATCGTTGGGTTGCCCAGTCAGCGTGTCTGTCGTAAAGCCCATCTCTTCGATTTTACCTTTCAGCATAGCTGAAAACAAACTGGCCATTATTTTCCAGGCAAGTCCTTGTCAAGTGGAAGTTCCTCCCCTAGAAGTAGCTTGCCACAGAGCGAAGAGCGTCAGAACAGAGGCCCGTCTTTCTCGTCTGTGAGAAGCAGGGTGACAGTGCCCATGCCGCACAGCTTACAACAAGCAGAAGACTCCAGCCCAGAGGTGCTTTTGCCTTCACAGGGGGACGGTGGGCTTGCACGCCATTAACCCCACCCCGCCCCGAGTCTTCTTCGTTGAATGGAATAATCCCAGTTCCCCTCGTTTTTCCTTAGATACGAGGTTTTGCAACAAAACATTTGATGCCTGCAGGCCTTGGCAATTGGCATTGATTCAGAGATAACACGCAGTATGCTAGACATTTGTCACACTTGGGCCACGTGCACGTCTTTCCTCTTTTGCAGCCCACTATTTTGCTCGCGGGGAATTTCCTCTTCCTGGGCGCGTCATGGGGGTGGGCGGGCAGTAATCAAGGGGCCTGCCCACTCCCTGTGGAAGCCACGGTGCTCTCCTTCACTACCCTCCTCCATTAAAAGGCGGTCAGGTGACCTAATCTTCCGGGAGGACCTTGAATGGGGAGCAGGGGACATGAAGCCGAAAGAGCGCTTAGCGGTAGACCCATTTGCCCCAGCAGTCGGTGCCTTGTCCCGACCTCCGTGGCACGTGCTGCCAAACCGGGTTCCTGCCTGCCTTCATTGATCTAAGCTCCCAATATCGTGCCATAACACCCCCTTTGGCCCACCGTAGCCGGGAGTCAGTTTCTGTCACTTGCGACCACAAAATTTTGAACCAATAGACGCAGTTTCTGAAAGGGGCATATGTTATCATTAATACCCAGCGTTACTGAAGAGGGAGGACTAATTAGTGCGAACCCTCTTACTTCCCCTATCCGTGGGGCGGTCCACAGAGGATTTATTCCTGAGCCACTAATGAATTTTGCAACTGTCACAAAACAATGCAAATAAGTAAGACCCACATCTGCTGAACACCATCATGAGGTCAAACTGTATGTAAATAAATGCTTGCTTCAAGGAGAGGGTAAATCCTAAGGTGAGGAGTGACAGGGCTTTGTTTGCATAAACCCAGCAAGGTATTATGGGTAGGATATTAATTAAATCATGCTCCTGGGCCTCACGGAGCCCCAGCTCAACGGCTTCAGCTTGTTGACAAACCGAACGCAGGGCCCCCGGAGAGAGCACTAACATTTTGATGAACAGGGTTTGTTGGGGGTGATGTTTCCTACCTAGCATTTTAATATCATTTTTGATGCTTTATCTGAGCAACCGGGAAAGGATGTTGAGATAAAAGAGAGGGGCAAACATCACATGTCCGGAAGATGAACTTTTCCATCTAATATTGGTCCACGGGAATTGCTTCCCGGGAAGGAGTTTTGCCTGCCCCCACCCCGCCCCAGGCCTTCCCTGTGCGCTCCCCCATTATACCATCTCGCCTCCAACCCGTCCCCCCCGGCCCCCGCGGAGAGGACATCTGGGAATAATGTGGCAGGCGCTTCCGGTTTAAACGAAGTTTTCATGATTCTGATAGTCTGCCCAAGACCCCTTCAGTCTGTCGTTTTGTTCTTCCTTCCTCTTTGAAGAAACTAACCCGATGGTACGTAACATACCATCTTCACAAAAACGGCTTTCATTTTCAGGTCGACACAAAAGGACTCATCTGAGCTGGAGCGGAACGTTGGTCCTCGAAAGGCTCTCTGTGGCCACCAGATGTACTCACTCTCGGAGAGACGCCGACCGGGGACGTTCAGGCTCCTTGTAATTGACTAATGACCCCGGTCCACCCATCCCAACCATTCCCCGCCTTCATTTGCACTACATGGCCTCTTTCAGCTCAAAATTTCATGCTTCATTTGAGGATCTGAAAGCCTCTTTTATCGGAGAATATGCAGACAAATATGAACTAATTAATGCTCCCACTATCCCCCCCCCTGCCCCGGGAGGATGCGTTCGTCCCGTGACCCTCCGGCTTCTCTGGCATTCCCTGACTTGGGCTGATGTCCGGCATAGGAGGTGTCACTGCTGTGCTCCCTCCCTTGCCCCACCAGCCCCAGCCGGCAATGCTCAACCCTGTTTCTTCCAAAATGCATTAAGAATCTGCCCACTTCATGCCGTCTCCACTCTCCCGGCTGGCCACTTGCCTTGACTACAGAACCAGACCTCCGCTTCTTCCCTTGCCCCTCCATTCTGCTACCCAGTTCTGTACCCAGCAGGTAGAGGGTGATTTGTACGATGGACATAAATCTGGAAATGTCACTTCTTACTTCTTCTCCCTGTCAACCCCTGCCTGCTATCCCCAGCCTCCTCCAACATGGATCTTTTGGTTTCTCAAACACACCACGGTCTCTCCTGTCTGAAAGCTTCTTCTCACTTGGTCCCCTCTGCCAATATTTGGACCGGGAAGTGCCCAGTGATGGCTGATCTCCTCCATGAGCTTAAAGTCTAAAGAGGTATTCTGAGCCTGAGTTTTAGGGTGACTTCAGGGGGCTCGTGTTTGAGGACTGTTGCTACCTGATCTTTGTCATTCATATTGGCAGGTGTCTCTCAAGGCACCAGAGATGGCTTTGTAGGTACTTTCCAAACAGAACTTGAGATTCGGTGTCTGGTGAGGTCCTGTTTCTGGTTCATAGATGGCCGTCTCTTTACTGTTTCCGCACATGCTGGAAGGGATGAAGGAGCTCCACCCTCGTGACCTAGTAACTTCCCAAAGGCGCCACATCCTAATGCCATCATATTGGGGGTTAGGCTTCAACATACAAATTTGGGGGGGCACAGACAGTCTGTAGCAGCTCCATATCACCTACATTCTTAATTCGTAATGACACAAAATTACTCACACGTTTAATGATCAGTTTCTCAAGTCACAATCTGATTTTATATACAACCTCTTCCTTCCCCACCAGTACCAATATAAGAGGCACGTAGGAATTATTTATTCTGTGACTCTGTACTGTCCTCTCCAAACAGCTCCACACCTTTAAAAGCCCCCCATCAGACATTGATGCTGGACACTATTCCTTTAAGGCAGAAAGCAACCTGCTAATGATCTCTGTCTGCCCTTGCCAACACGGCACCCCCTGGCTACATATGACTATTTAAATTTGAACTTCAGTAACTTAAAACTAAACCCAATTTAAAATTCTCTTCCTCAGTCTCACTAGCCACCATTTCAAGTGCTCAGTACCCACCGGTGGCCAGTGGCTTCTGTATCATGTCAGACAGCACAGGTAGAGAACGTTTCTGTCGTCACTGAAAGTTCTGTCGGATAGGGCTGAGAGAGAAAGAGTACAGTCTGGCCTTGCCATTTAGCACATGACCTAGGGCACGTTTCTTCACCTCTCTGAGCTTCCTTCCCCTTTCCTGTAAGATGGGGATCATCATAACCGCCTCACAGTGATTTTCTGTGTGAGAGAATCGAGGAAAGCAATGTTGGGGGGCAATGCCAGCAACCCGTCAATGATCTGGTTCTCATGTGGAGGTGATTCCTAGGTTCTCCCAAAGGGAACTTGCTCCTCAGCACTCAACCCTGAGAACCACTTCAGGTCTTCTCACCAGCATCCCTCCCCTACTTCCTACCCATCTGTCGTCCCCATCGCTGTTGGGACTGTGTTGTGCCTCTTGCCTGCTTTACCAGAACCGATTCCCCAGTCTCCCTGTCTGTAGCATTTGGCTTGGGTGTTCTGTGAGCAACGCCCAGCCCCAGTCCTGGGCTTCCCACTGTTTCCATCGCATCTCCCCAACTCCCACACCCACCCTAACTCAGTGTTGTTGGCCTTCCTTGGCTCCCAGGAAACTCGGTCACCCCTACCATGGAGGACTGGGCCCAACCTTGGTTCTTGAGACTGCTGCAGACACTTGGAGGTGTGACCATGACACCCATTCAGCCCCCGGATCAGGTGGCAGCAACTTTCTCTGAGAATGTCCCAGGCTCACCCTCGGTTGTCCTCTGCAGTCCCATTAGGACTTGCGGAACATGCAGCCATCTTGTACAGCACCAGGGAGTCCGGGATGGCTCCACATGCTAACCCAATTGCATTTTTCTCTCTGTCAACCTGCGGCCAACTCTGTTTTTCAGAGACGATGGCACCGGTGTATCCCATCCCACATGCTCTTTTTACAATGTGAAGTTCACACTTGCTCTTCAAGAAGTGGGGCCCGTGTCCCCATGGGAATGCCCATGATTAAGGCAAAAGTGATGCTGTGTGACTTCTGAAGTCCTGAAAAAAGCATACAGCTGCCACCTGGGTCACCCTTGGAATCCTGCCACCATGTTGTGAGGAAGTCCAACTCCCATGGAAAGGCCACATGTAGGGCTGAGCTCCTAGGTGATAACCAGCACCAAGTGCCAGTCATACGAATGAGTGAGGCTTCATGATTCCAGACCCCAGTTTTCAGGCTCTCCCAGCTGCTCCTTCATGGAACAGAGAAAAGCTGTCCCCATCATGCTCGGCTTAGATTGCAGATTTGTGAACAAAACTTATGGCATTATTTTGAGCCACTAAGTTGGTAGGTGATCTCTATTATCTAGCGGTAGATAATCAGAACGCTACCCGAGCAGACGGCACTGCCATTGTTACTCTGCTGCTACGTATATGGCTATAAACAGGTGCCTTGGGGCCACCTTGCTTGACAGTCTCCACACTTGAGTTCCAAATGGGGAGCACAAAAATCCCACTGTCACTGATATTCTCCTTAACCATGTGCTTTCTCTCCCTCTCTCTCTCGTCCCCTTCCCATCCTCCATCTGGGATGAAGGGGCAGATGTTTCTCTTCCTGTCTGGAAGGAATTTTCCTCATAACAAATCCTCTTCTTCCCGAGAATCATATGCCTCTCCACTTCTTTGGGGTTATAATGGCAGACGGAATGGCTGGGAGAGACACTGATGTACCCATAAAAGAAGGTCCAAGGACACTCAGCCTGCTATACAAGAATTCAAATAAGTTACTGACCTCGTGACAGAGTCACAATGTGATAGGCACCATCAAAGGGGGATAGCACACCATGGAAGGCAGAGGAGATAGACCACACCTGCATGATTTTCTGTCTGAAGGGTTCTAGATGTTATAGATACCTTGTATAATAGCAGAGTACCGATGTAGAAGCCCAGACCCACAAAAATGCCTTGATCTTATGGCCCAACTAAGACGTATCTGTAGTATATTCTCCACATGCCATGGGAATACTTTCTTCACTTTTCGTTCAATTTCCATACGTTGAATTCTCTTCTCCAGCAGGAAGCCCAGATATGTGGAGGTTCCTCCCTTGAATGAAATCTGCAGTAATTTCAGCTTTGCTGAGAACAAGTTCATCCTCACAGTGAGTTGTCCCTTCACAGTTCTATGGATGTGTGGATTTATCCAGAAGTAACCCCATTTGTATGGCCTCATTCATGTTCTTTACCCTTACCTTGTTAATGATGCTATGTTTTAGAATTGGCGGAAAACCTCAACCGCGGGGTAGTGGGTGCTTAATATTGCGACTGCCTGGTGCCTGTCGTCTAAAGATTGCCCACCTCATTCACACACACGGTTTGCTTCCAACACACTCAGCTGCCATGTTGTTTCCGCATGGCTCCACTTTCCTGACTATAGCTGGTTTGCCCAGAGGCAAACACATGATGAAAACACATGAGCCAGGTTCTCTGTCTTCCAAATATAAATGGAGACATTCAGAAACTGGAAGTTCCTTGTTGAGTTGCGTTAACAGTAGAGTTCTGGAAGTTTTAAGGTGGAGGAGGCAGTGAGCTCTCACATCCAGACCGTTGCCGGGAACCAAGCCTTGGCCCTCCATGGTTACCCAAAGTGTTGTTGCAGATGCTCTTCTCCCATAATCCACACTGATAATAGATATGACCATCAAGTCCCTGGGTTGACAAATGGCCTGGCTTAGTTTGGGTCCCTCCCAGAAGCAGATCCTAAGCTGGGGATTTGAATAGAAGCAGTTTATTTGGGCAAGGCCCTCTCTGTCTGACCTTCCCTCACTCGCACGTTCTCTGTCTCTGTCTCTCTCTCTCTCAAAAATTAATAAACGTTAAAAAAAATTAAGGAAAAAGAATTGGCCCATGTGGGGCGCCTGAGTGGCTCAGTCGGTTAAGAGTCTGACTCTTGATTTCAGCTCAGGTCATGGTCTAATGAACGATTAAGATCTAGGGTCGCCAGCTACCTGCTGTGTGACCTTGGCCAAGTCACTGACTGTTCCTGAGCCTGTTCTTCCCTGTAAAATGGGAAGAACGCCTACCTCAGAGGGTTTCTATGGAGATTAGGAACGGTGTATATGTCTTAAATGGGGTGTGTCTAGTTTATTTGGGAGGTGAGCTCAGGGAGCATGAGCGAGGAAGCAGAGAGAGGGAAAGAGAAACCGGAAGAAGAAGAAGGCACAATCCGAACTGATTGTGGAAGTCTTTAATGTAGATATTTGGAGGCTGGATTCCACCAGGACCTCCGAGAAATACAGAATGCCTGCTGGACTTACCTGCCAGAAACACAGGAGGCTGGGGTTTTATTCCCCATTCGTTGAGTTGAGCGTATACCCTCAGTTAGAGTTATCTCCCCCACATTTCTGGGCTTTGCTTCCTGACCGAGCAGGTTCCCAGGCCTTGATGAAGGCCTTGAGGCAAAAAAAAAAAAAAATGTAGGGGTGCGTGCCGCACGTTTGAGTTGAGACCCTATTTCAGCGTGAGTCTGAAACTCACACAGGCTGATCCGTCACCCCTGGGGCAGATATCACAGGTGCTCCAAGAAGATGGGACTCATGGCATCTAAAACATCTGCTATTGCTCGGAGCCCGGACCCCGCTTCGGATTCTGTGTCTCCCTCTCTCTCTGCCCCTCCCCCACTCATGCTCTGTCTCTCTCAACAATAAACATTAAAAGAAAATTTTTTTTTAAATATCTGCTATCTTATAACCTTCCAAACGGCCGTCGTCAGAAAGGTGAGCCTACCAGGTGTTGATGAGGATGTGGCAGCTCTTCTGCAAAGCGCTCTGATTCTGTAGGGTAGGTGGCCCTTGCACCACGATCTAGTGACCTCCCTGCCAGGTGCAGAGCCCAGAGGAACGGTCCCATGTACAGGTCCAGAAAGACATCTTTATAAAAATGTTCCCATTTGGCCTTATGAAGATAAAAAGCTTCTGCACAGCAAAGGAAACAACCAACAAAACGAAAAGGCAACCAACGGAATGGGAAAAGATATTTGCAAATGACATCTCGGACAAAGGGCTAGTATCCAAAATCTATCAAGAGCTCACCAAACTCCACACCCGAAAACCAAATAACCCAGTGAAGAAATGGGCAGAAAACATGAATAGACACTTCTCTAAAGAAGACATCCGGATGGCCAACAGGCACATCAAAAGATGCTCATCGTCGCTCCTCATCAGGGAAATACAAATCAAAACCACACTCAGATATCACCTCACACCAGTCAGAGTGGCCAAAATGAACAAATCAGGAGACTATAGATGCTGGCGAGGATGTGGAGAAACGGGAACCCTCTTGCACTGTTGGTGGGAATGCAAATTGGTGCAGCCGCTCTGGAAAGCAGTGTGGAGGTTCCTCAGAAAATTAAAAATAGACCTACCCTATGACCCAGCAATAGCACTGCTAGGAATTTACCCAAGGGATACAAGAGTGCTGATGCGTAAGGGCACTTGTACCCCAATGTTTAGAGCAACACTTTCAACAATAGCCAAATTATGGAAAGAGCCTAAATGTCCATCAACTGACGAATGGATAAAGAAATTGTGGTTTATATACACAATGGAGTACTACGTGGCAATGAGAAAGAATGAAATATGGCCTTTTGTAGCAACGTGGATGGAACTGGAGAGTGTGATGCTAAGTGAAATAAGCCATGCAGAGAAAGACAGATACCATATGGTTTCACTCTTATGTGGATCCTGAGAAACTTAACAGAAACCCATGGGGGAGGGGAAGGAAAAAAAAAAAAGAGGTTAGAGTGGGAGAGAGCCAAAGCATAAGAGACTGTTAAAAACTGAGAACAAACTGAGGGTTGATGGGGGGTGGGAGGGAGGGGAGGGTGGGTGATGGGTATTGAGGAGGGCACCTTTTGGGATGAGCACTGGGTGTTGTATGGAAACCAATTTGACAATAAATTTCATATATTGAAAAAAAAAAATGTTCCCAGTTGGGCTGCACCTGGGTGTTGCGCCTTAGAGGAATGTCCACCCGAGGTGGATGTCCAGGATGAAGCGCCATGCCACAGAAAGAAGCAGCCCCCTCAGTCAACACGCAGCCAGTTGTCTAAACTAGAAACCCGCTCACAGAAAGGCGTTGACTATGTTACCTGGAGGCGCGCCCATGGAAGGACCCATCCCAAGCACCCAGAGGGAGGCCTGGGTGAGGGGCAGCGGTAAAGGGGCGGGTTGCCGATGATGGGAGAGGCGGGGAAGGAATAAGACGCGAGCGGAGCCTTACCTGGCCCGGGGTTCATTATGTGCTATGAACCGGGGAGTATGATTAACCACCTCCTGGTACCTGGAGTCCTAAATAGATTTTTTTAAGTAAATAAAGTGCCTGGAACACAGTAGGTGTTCAATAAATGGTTGCTGAGAATGTGGCTGCAGGGACAATTGAGCAATTTTCCACAAACAAGAACGCATGACATCTCCCCCAGAAACTAGAAGGGCGGGGGAGGGGGGGGGTTAATATTGGGTCATCGGACCCCTAAGGAGGCCTGTCAATTTGAATTGGGAAAAAAAATCACATATTTATCTTCACTAACCTCTGACTGCAATTTAGCACGTCCACGGTTATATTAGTAGTATCTATGAGTTTATCACCAAGAGAAATCATAGATATTTTTATATCATATTATAGGTGTTGCAGGTACCTTGAAATATGCTTGGCACTACTTGGAAATTATGGTAGTTATTAGACCCGCCACTAGATCATATTTAATGCCTTAATAAATGTGCATTTATCACATATCTGGGCTTTTTAAAAATATTTTTATAACTGTATTTCAACATAACAGGTTTCCTTTGTGATTTTCTGTATTTCACTTTACGTACTTAACGCTATTATCCTGAGAAAAGGTCGGTAGATTTCACCAAGTGTCAGAGGGGCCGTGGCACAGCAAAGGTTAAGCCCCTCTCAGTACGCTTTATCTTTACCTCCTTGCGCCAGAAGCGTGGGAAGCCCCACAATCACGACCTTCCTTTCTCATCCTCATGGACACGAATGAGTTAAAGGGTGGCCTCAGCACCGTGGTGTCATCCAGCTGGTGCCGGTGCCAGAGTGACTACTGTGGGGACAGGGGAGGCGAGAGCAGAGGGGAGGCGGGAGGGGAAAAAGGAAAAAAAAAAAAAAGAGAAATGGAAAAATAATTTCCCCAGCTTCATCACATCACTGAACTTTACTTTTAATAAAACTATTATTAAATAGAAACGGCACGCTCATTTTTTGCATTTAGATGATATTCAGAAACAGGGTCTCAGTAATTATTTGTGCTGAGTAGGGCTGGAATGTTCTAGTTTTCTGAATGCAGGCGAACTAGCCTCTCCTCTTCCAGGCGTAGCCTTTCCCCGGGCTGTAGAGCGTTCTCGCACTGGTCACGGGGTACCTCACCGTGATAGGGAGAGCAGTTGCACCCCCATCCTTGTAATGTTTGTGTCGGAAGGCACCCCAGAAAGAACCACTCTCTTCTTTGGACACAGCCCAGCCATTGAGACCCAGGCCGAGTTTAGGTTCTCCCCAAAGTAGACCCTCACACAGGCTTCCAGCCCAACCGGCCTATTTGAGAAGCGCGGGAGACCGCGGTGGAGGCACAGGGCAGCAGGACAAGAAAAGATAGCCAGGGACAGTTGCGTTATGAATCCAGCCACCGTGGTCGCCAACTGCATCGCGATATCGTGGGGAAACTCTGGAAAGGTGTTGAACCCGAGCCTCCGCATTATCCCATCGAAGGGGCTAGGGAGCTGGGGCATTTATGCACCAACCCCCAGAGTCGTTGGTTGACGGCTGCTCCCAGGTCGGGAAGGTGCTCCAGCCTACACAGACAAAGCGGCCGTTTGCAGTTTGGAAAGAAGTCGTGGGCACAGAGCCACAGACACTAACTCTTGGGGGTGAAGGGAGCCGTTTGAATCAGGAAGGTGGGTGAGGAGACGGTGAGGTACCGATAGCATCTGCTATCTGCTGCTCTGCAAGGTGACAGTCGCTCCGCCTCCCTGGCTCGGTTTCCCCATCTCTGCAAGAGGCAAGAGCTCTCCAAAGGTTGCAGACTGGAGGCCTGCAAACCGGTTGAGGTCCTCCGGTGTGTTTAGTTCGGTCCGCGCAGCTTTTTAACGATTTTATAATTGTGGGGCGCCTGGGTGGCTCAGTCTGTTAAGCGGCCGACTTCGGCTCAGGGCATGATCTCGCAGTTCACAGGTTCGAGGCCCGCGTCGGGCTCTGTGCTGACAGCTCGGAGCCTGGAGCCTGTTTCCGATTCTGTGTCTCCCTCTCTCTCTGCCCCTCCCCTGCTCGCACTCTGTCTCTCTCTCTCTCCCTCAGAAAAAAATTAAAAATACGTAAAAATAAAAAATAAAAATTTTATAATTGGAGCAACTTAAAACGACAAGGTTTCACAGAAAACCACCTTGTAGTTTTCTCTAGAAAAATCTAGTTGGCAACACCGGACGCCAGACTAGGTGATCCCCAGTACCATATGGTTCTGGGAACCTAGACTTTTTCTCTGCCCAGAGTCAAGTGGTTTAAGGGGCAACTTTTGCAGCTTGCCAACAAATTCTCCCCTGTCCCCTTTTGCGAAAGTGTGTTTCTGTTCTGTTTGCAGAGGGCAATGCAGCTCTCTGCCTTTTTACATAGCTGAGGGCGGGGAATTGGGTTAAAACCTCAGGTAGCCTCAGCCTGCCCCGCTAGGGTTTAGAGCCAGGATGTTTTAGAATCCGCTGGCAGACCGGCTGCTCACAGGGAAGGCCCCGACCATCTGTTCCCAGAGACGGTGAGGGAGCCAGCTTCCTCCCTCCACACCTGCCCCCAAGCTCAGGCCCAGGGACATTTCAGAACCCAAGAACAGCTCTGGTCTGTGCCAAATACGGGACCCCAAATTCCTCCGCTCTTTCTCGCGTTCTCCCTGGGCTCCTTGCCTGTGAGATGAGTCAGCTGCCTACAGCTGGAAGAATCTTTCCGTGGCTGCTGGGTTCCAGCCAACCCCCAGAGGCCACCAACTGTGCCCATCAACAGAAGTGGAAGTCGAGGGCTCTCAGCCCGTCGCTGCGCTGCCCTGGAAGGCGGCAGCTGATGACACGGGCTGGCCCCTGATTGCCAATCTAGATGGTGCTTTAAAACATCCCTTCCCCAGCCTTCCCCTCAAAGGCAGCTGTGATTAGTCTGGTCTCCGAGGCCTTCGAGAAAAACCTCAGTGACTGAATAATAATGGAACGCCGGTCTGAAGGGTGGAGAGCCAGAATCCAAGGGTCTTTTTGAACAAAATGAAGTTTTATTCATTCCATGTACATGAGGTAAGGGCTAACGGGATGGTCAAGGAGCAGCTCTGGCTTAATGAATGGATAAGAATCATGGGCTGGGTCATTTTCTTTCTTTAAGAACAGAAACGGGTATTGTTAAAATGGTCTTTGAGTTCTTGGAAGCAATTTGAATTCTTGGCCAAGCTAGGACTCGCCTTTCCATGGAATTGAGACCATGGCTCTGGCATCAGACAGCTTGGCTTTTAAGTTGGTACTCTAGCTGTGTGACCTTGGGCAAGCCTCGGCCTCTCTGGGCCTCAAAATCATCACCTGTAACGTGGAGAAAATAAGAAGACCTTCCTCACAGGGTTGGTTGGAAGATTAGATGAGACATCCACGTAAAGCACTGCAGACAGTCCCTTGTTCAGAGTCGGAAGGCAGTGAACGTTATATATTATCGTGGCATTACTACGAATGATTTTTTTTTTTTTTTCCCAAGGAGAGCACCGAGATTAACATCAGTTCTGGTTCTCGGTGACAAAAACAAAATCCAAATTTCTGAATAGTGGGGTCTGAATTGATGAGCTCATCCTAGCACCTTGCTTTGCTCCCGGCCCTGATAGTAAATCCCATCAGCCGTGCGGGGCGGCGGGGGGGGGGGGGGGGGGGGGGGGGGGTGCGGTGTGTGCTCTCACCCACAAAAGCCCGCTGTGGGCCTGGTGGCACAGCCCAGCCTTGGCCGCTGGCCTGAGTTGAGAGGAGGGCCGGCGCCTGGCCGCAGTGGAGCGGGGCTTTCGTTCATTGCCCACGGACCCAAGGCATTTGTGTATTCGGCTGGCCTCCCTGCTCATTCGCAGGTGGAGGTGAAAACGCCAGAATCCAATTTTTTGTCACCTTGTGAAATTATGAGCCTCCGTTCCCGTTGCGTTGGTATCATCAGAGCGCAGCGGACACGTGGGGGGATGGCTGTCGCCGGGTTACTCCTTGTAAGTTCAGACAGTTCCACATGCTGAATGACAACATATTTGCCGTGACCTGGGTAAATTAAAGCGATGCTTCCTGCCTGGGTAGACTTTGACGTGATTCGGCGCATCTGCTTCTGATGAAGGGCTACCTCGCTCAGTAAAGCAGGAAATAAAAACGCACAGCGCTACCTT